>NW_028276670.1:0-72422 GCF_052056855.1 Sturnus vulgaris | reverse complement strand
TAGAACACGTCTCTGTCCTGGCACATTTTCGTGTGCGATACTTCCCTCCGGCTCTTCGGGCCTTGCGAAGCTCTGTGTACTGCGAGCGCTGCTACTCGCAGCTGAGAAGGACCGTGGAGCTAGCGGCGAATTCGGAGAGCTCTTCGCTGCACTGCGCCGCTCGCAAGCGCCTTCGTTCTTCGCCTTCTGCCGTCCGGCGAGAGCTGAACTCCAGCGGTCAGTTGCAGCTCTGCCCAACAGCGTGTTCTCGGTTCTGCGGGCAAGCACGCCCTCTTGCCTTGGCCGCGAGAGCAAAGTCCCGAGCGAGCTCTCGACTCAGTGCAATGCACCCGGAAGGACGCTCTCGCTCGCCTTTCAAGGAGCGATTCCTAACAGCAGAAGCAGCAGAGGCACAAACTGCACGACGAGAGGGGACAACGTAGAACACGTCTCTGTCCTGGCACATTTGCGTGTGCGATACTTCCCTCCGGCTCTTCGGGCCTTGCGAAGCTCTGTGTACTGCGAGCGCTGCTACTCGCAGCTGAGAAGGACCGTGGAGCTAGCGGCGAATTCGGAGAGCTCTTCGCTGCACTGCGCCGCTCGCAAGCGCCTTCGTTCTTCGCCTTCTGCCGTCCGGCGAGAGCTGAACTCCAGCGGTCAGTTGCAGCTCTGCCCAACAGCGTGTTCTCGGTTCTGCGGGCAAGCACGCCCTCTTGCCTTGGCCGCGAGAGCAAAGTCCCGAGCGAGCACTCGACTCAGTGGAATTCCCCCCTGAAGGACGCTCTCGCTCGCCTTTCAAGGAGCGATTCCTAACAGCAGAAGCAGCAGAGGCACAAACTGCACGACGAGAGGGGACAACGTAGAACACGTCTCTGTCCTGGCACATTTGCGTGTGCGATACTTCCCTCCGGCTCTTCGGGCCTTGCGAAGCTCTGTGTACTGCGAGCGCTGCTACTCGCAGCTGAGAAGGACCGTGGAGCTAGCGGCGAATTCGGAGAGCTCTTCGCTGCACTGCGCCGCTCGCAAGCGCCTTCGTTCTTCGCCTTCTGCCGTCCGGCGAGAGCTGAACTCCAGCGGTCAGTTGCAGCTCTGCCCAACAGCGTGTTCTCGGTTCTGGGGGAAGCACGCCCTCTTGCCTTGGCCCCGAGAGCAAAGTCCCGAGCGAGCACTCGACTCAGTGCAATGCACCCGGAAGGACGCTCTCGCTCGCCTTTCAAGGAGCGATTCCTAACAGCAGAAGCAGCAGAGGCACAAACTGCACGACGAGAGGGGACACCGTAGAACACGTCTCTGTCCTGGCACATTTGCGTGTGCGATACTTCCCTCCGGCTCTTCGGGCCTTGCGAAGCTCTGTGTACTGCGAGCGCTGCTACTCGCAGCTGAGAAGGACCGTGGAGCTAGCGGCGAATTCGGAGAGCTCTTCGCTGCACTGCGCCGCTCGCAAGCGGCTTCGTTCTTCGCCTTCTGCCGTCCGGCGAGAGCTGAACTCCAGCGGTCAGTTGCAGCTCTGCCCAACAGCGTGTTCTCGGTTCTGGGGGAAGCACGCCCTCTTGCCTTGGCCCCGAGAGCAAAGTCCCGAGCGAGCACTCGACTCAGTGCAATGCACCCGGAAGGACGCTCTCGCTCGCCTTTCAAGGAGCGATTCCTAACAGCAGAAGCAGCAGAGGCACAAACTGCACGACGAGAGGGGACAACGTAGAACACGTCTCTGTCCTGGCACATTTGCGTGTGCGATACTTCCCTCCGGCTCTTCGGGCCTTGCGAAGCTCTGTGTACTGCGAGCGCTGCTACTCGCAGCTGAGAAGGACCGTGGAGCTAGCGGCGAATTCGGAGAGCTCTTCGCTGCACTGCGCCGCTCGCAAGCGCCTTCGTTCTTCGCCTTCTGCCGTCCGGCGAGAGCTGAACTCCAGCGGTCAGTTGCAGCTCTGCCCAACAGCGTGTTCTCGGTTCTGCGGGCAAGCACGCCCTCTTGCCTTGGCCGCGAGAGCAAAGTCCCGAGCGAGCACTCGACTCAGTGCAATGCACCCGGAAGGACGCTCTCGCTCGCCTTTCAAGGAGCGATTCCTAACAGCAGAAGCAGCAGAGGCACAAACTGCACGACGAGAGGGGACAACGTAGAACACGTCTCTGTCCTGGCACATTTGCGTGTGCGATACTTCCCTCCGGCTCTTCGGGTCTTGCGAAGCTCTGTGTACTGCGAGCGCTGCTACTCGCAGCTGAGAAGGACCGTGGAGCTAGCGGCGAATTCGGAGAGCTCTTCGCTGCACTGCGCCGCTCGCAAGCGCCTTCGTTCTTCGCCTTCTGCCGTCCGGCGAGAGCTGAACTCCAGCGGTCAGTTGCAGCTCTGCCCAACAGCGTGTTCTCGGTTCTGCGGGCAAGCACGCCCTCTTGCCTTGGCCGCGAGAGCAAAGTCCCGAGCGAGCACTCGACTCAGTGCAATGCACCCGGAAGGACGCTCTCGCTCGCCTTTCAAGGAGCGATTCCTAACAGCAGAAGCAGCAGAGGCACAAACTGCACGACGAGAGGGGACAACGTAGAACACGTCTCTGTCCTGGCACATTTGCGTGTGCGATACTTCCCTCCGGGTCTTCGGGCCTTGCGAAGCTCTGTGTACTGCGAGCGCTGCTACTCGCAGCTGAGAAGGACCGTGGAGCTAGCGGCGAATTCGGAGAGCTCTTCGCTGCACTGCGCCGCTCGCAAGCGGCTTCGTTCTTCGCCTTCTGCCGTCCGGCGAGAGCTGAACTCCAGCGGTCAGTTGCAGCTCTGCCCAACAGCGTGTTCTCGGTTCTGCGGGCAAGCACGCCCTCTTGCCTTGGACCCGAGAGCAAAGTCGCGAGCGAGCACTCGACTCAGTGCAATGCACCCGGAAGGACGCTCTCGCTCGCCTTTCAAGGAGCGATTCCTAACAGCAGAAGCAGCAGAGGCACAAACTGCACGACGAGAGGGGACAACGTAGAACACGTCTCTGTCCTGGCACATTTGCGTGTGCGATACTTCCCTCCGGCTCTTCGGGCCTTGCGAAGCTCTGTGTACTGCGAGCGCTGCTACTCGCAGCTGAGAAGGACCGTGGAGCTAGCGGCGAATTCGGAGAGCTCTTCGCTGCACTGCGCCGCTCGCAAGCGCCTTCGTTCTTCGCCTTCTGCCGTCCGGCGAGAGCTGAACTCCAGCGGTCAGTTGCAGCTCTGCCCAACAGCGTGTTCTCGGTTCTGCGGGCAAGCACGCCCTCTTGCCTTGGCCGCGAGAGCAAAGTCCCGAGCGAGCACTCGACTCAGTGCAATGCACCCGGAAGGACGCTCTCGCTCGCCTTTCAAGGAGCGATTCCTAACAGCAGAAGCAGCAGAGGCACAAACTGCACGACGAGAGGGGACAACGTAGAACACGTCTCTGTCCTGGCACATTTGCGTGTGCGATACTTCCCTCCGGCTCTTCGGGCCTTGCGAAGCTCTGTGTACTGCGAGCGCTGCTACTCGCAGCTGAGAAGGACCGTGGAGCTAGCGGCGAATTCGGAGAGCTCTTCGCTGCACTGCGCCGCTCGCAAGCGCCTTCGTTCTTCGCCTTCTGCCGTCCGGCGAGAGCTGAACTCCAGCGGTCAGTTGCAGCTCTGCCCAACAGCGTGTTCTCGGTTCTGCGGGCAAGCACGCCCTCTTGCCTTGGCCGCGAGAGCAAAGTCCGAGCGAGCACTCGACTCAGTGCAATGCACCCGGAAGGACGCTCTCGCTCGCCTTTCAAGGAGCGATTCCTAACAGCAGAAGCAGCAGAGGCACAAACTGCACGACGAGAGGGGACAACGTAGAACACGTCTCTGTCCTGGCACATTTGCGTGTGCGATACTTCCCTCCGGCTCTTCGGGCTTGCGAAGCTCTGTGTACTGCGAGCGCTGCTACTCGCAGCTGAGAAGGACCGTGGAGCTAGCGGCGAATTCGGAGAGCTCTTCGCTGCACTGCGCCGCTCGCAAGCGCCTTCGTTCTTCGCCTTCTGCCGTCCGGCGAGAGCTGAACTCCAGCGGTCAGTTGCAGCTCTGCCCAACAGCGTGTTCTCGGTTCTGCGGGCAAGCACGCCCTCTTGCCTTGGCCGCGAGAGCAAAGTCCCGAGCGAGCACTCGACTCAGTGCAATGCACCCGGAAGGACGCTCTCGCTCGCCTTTCAAGGAGCGATTCCTAACAGCAGAAGCAGCAGAGGCACAAACTGCACGACGAGAGGGGACAACGTAGAACACGTCTCTGTCCTGGCACATTTGCGTGTGCGATACTTCCCTCCGGCTCTTCGGGCCTTGCGAAGCTCTGTGTACTGCGAGCGCTGCTACTCGCAGCTGAGAAGGACCGTGGAGCTAGCGGCGAATTCGGAGAGCTCTTCGCTGCACTGCGCCGCTCGCAAGCGCCTTCGTTCTTCGCCTTCTGCCGTCCGGCGAGAGCTGAACTCCAGCGGTCAGTTGCAGCTCTGCCCAACAGCGTGTTCTCGGTTCTGCGGGCAAGCACGCCCTCTTGCCTTGGCCGCGAGAGCAAAGTCCCGAGCGAGCACTCGACTCAGTGCAATGCACCCGGAAGGACGCTCTCGCTCGCCTTTCAAGGAGCGATTCCTAACAGCAGAAGCAGCAGAGGCACAAACTGCACGACGAGAGGGGACAACGTAGAACACGTCTCTGTCCTGGCACATTTGCGTGTGCGATACTTCCCTCCGGCTCTTCGGGCCTTGCGAAGCTCTGTGTACTGCGAGCGCTGCTACTCGCAGCTGAGAAGGACCGTGGAGCTAGCGGCGAATTCGGAGAGCTCTTCGCTGCACTGCGCCGCTCGCAAGCGCCTTCGTTCTTCGCCTTCTGCCGTCCGGCGAGAGCTGAACTCCAGCGGTCAGTTGCAGCTCTGCCCAACAGCGTGTTCTCGGTTCTGCGGGCAAGCACGCCCTCTTGCCTTGGCCGCGAGAGCAAAGTCCCGAGCGAGCACTCGACTCAGTGCAATGCACCCGGAAGGACGCTCTCGCTCGCCTTTCAAGGAGCGATTCCTAACAGCAGAAGCAGCAGAGGCACAAACTGCACGACGAGAGGGGACAACGTAGAACACGTCTCTGTCCTGGCACATTTGCGTGTGCGATACTTCCCTCCGGCTCTTCGGGCCTTGCGAAGCTCTGTGTACTGCGAGCGCTGCTACTCGCAGCTGAGAAGGACCGTGGAGCTAGCGGCGAATTCGGAGAGCTCTTCGCTGCACTGCGCCGCTCGCAAGCGCCTTCGTTCTTCGCCTTCTGCCGTCCGGCGAGAGCTGAACTCCAGCGGTCAGTTGCAGCTCTGCCCAACAGCGTGTTCTCGGTTCTGCGGGCAAGCACGCCCTCTTGCCTTGGCCGCGAGAGCAAAGTCCCGAGCGAGCACTCGACTCAGTGCAATGCACCCGGAAGGACGCTCTCGCTCGCCTTTCAAGGAGCGATTCCTAACAGCAGAAGCAGCAGAGGCACAAACTGCACGACGAGAGGGGACAACGTAGAACACGTCTCTGTCCTGGCACATTTGCGTGTGCGATACTTCCCTCCGGCTCTTCGGGCCTTGCGAAGCTCTGTGTACTGCGAGCGCTGCTACTCGCAGCTGAGAAGGACCGTGGAGCTAGCGGCGAATTCGGAGAGCTCTTCGCTGCACTGCGCCGCTCGCAAGCGCCTTCGTTCTTCGCCTTCTGCCGTCCGGCGAGAGCTGAACTCCAGCGGTCAGTTGCAGCTCTGCCCAACAGCGTGTTCTCGGTTCTGCGGGCAAGCACGCCCTCTTGCCTTGGCCGCGAGTGCAAAGTCCCGAGCGAGCACTCGACTCAGTGCAATGCACCCGGAAGGACGCTCTCGCTCGCCTTTCAAGGAGCGATTCCTAACAGCAGAAGCAGCAGAGGCACAAACTGCACGACGAGAGGGGACAACGTAGAACACGTCTCTGTCCTGGCACATTTGCGTGTGCGATACTTCCCTCCGGCTCTTCGGGCCTTGCGAAGCTCTGTGTACTGCGAGCGCTGCTACTCGCAGCTGAGAAGGACCGTGGAGCTAGCGGCGAATTCGGAGAGCTCTTCGCTGCACTGCGCCGCTCGCAAGCGCCTTCGTTCTTCGCCTTCTGCCGTCCGGCGAGAGCTGAACTCCAGCGGTCAGTTGCAGCTCTGCCCAACAGCGTGTTCTCGGTTCTGCGGGCAAGCACGCCCTCTTGCCTTGGCCGCGAGTGCAAAGTCCCGAGCGAGCACTCGACTCAGTGCAATGCACCCGGAAGGACGCTCTCGCTCGCCTTTCAAGGAGCGATTCCTAACAGCAGAAGCAGCAGAGGCACAAACTGCACGACGAGAGGGGACAACGTAGAACACGTCTCTGTCCTGGCACATTTGCGTGTGCGATACTTCCCTCCGGCTCTTCGGGCCTTGCGAAGCTCTGTGTACTGCGAGCGCTGCTACTCGCAGCTGAGAAGGACCGTGGAGCTAGCGGCGAATTCGGAGAGCTCTTCGCTGCACTGCGCCGCTCGCAAGCGCCTTCGTTCTTCGCCTTCTGCCGTCCGGCGAGAGCTGAACTCCAGCGGTCAGTTGCAGCTCTGCCCAACAGCGTGTTCTCGGTTCTGCGGGCAAGCACGCCCTCTTGCCTTGGCCGCGAGAGCAAAGTCCCGAGCGAGCACTCGACTCAGTGCAATGCACCCGGAAGGACGCTCTCGCTCGCCTTTCAAGGAGCGATTCCTAACAGCAGAAGCAGCAGAGGCACAAACTGCACGACGAGAGGGGACAACGTAGAACACGTCTCTGTCCTGGCACATTTGCGTGTGCGATACTTCCCTCCGGCTCTTCGGGCCTTGCGAAGCTCTGTGTACTGCGAGCGCTGCTACTCGCAGCTGAGAAGGACCGTGGAGCTAGCGGCGAATTCGGAGAGCTCTTCGCTGCACTGCGCCGCTCGCAAGCGCCTTCGTTCTTCGCCTTCTGCCGTCCGGCGAGAGCTGAACTCCAGCGGTCAGTTGCAGCTCTGCCCAACAGCGTGTTCTCGGTTCTGCGGGCAAGCACGCCCTCTTGCCTTGGCCGCGAGTGCAAAGTCCCGAGCGAGCACTCGACTCAGTGCAATGCACCCGGAAGGACGCTCTCGCTCGCCTTTCAAGGAGCGATTCCTAACAGCAGAAGCAGCAGAGGCACAAACTGCACGACGAGAGGGGACAACGTAGAACACGTCTCTGTCCTGGCACATTTGCGTGTGCGATACTTCCCTCCGGCTCTTCGGGCCTTGCGAAGCTCTGTGTACTGCGAGCGCTGCTACTCGCAGCTGAGAAGGACCGTGGAGCTAGCGGCGAATTCGGAGAGCTCTTCGCTGCACTGCGCCGCTCGCAAGCGCCTTCGTTCTTCGCCTTCTGCCGTCCGGCGAGAGCTGAACTCCAGCGGTCAGTTGCAGCTCTGCCCAACAGCGTGTTCTCGGTTCTGCGGGCAAGCACGCCCTCTTGCCTTGGCCGCGAGAGCAAAGTCCCGAGCGAGCACTCGACTCAGTGCAATGCACCCGGAAGGACGCTCTCGCTCGCCTTTCAAGGAGCGATTCCTAACAGCAGAAGCAGCAGAGGCACAAACTGCACGACGAGAGGGGACAACGTAGAACACGTCTCTGTCCTGGCACATTTGCGTGTGCGATACTTCCCTCCGGCTCTTCGGGCCTTGCGAAGCTCTGTGTACTGCGAGCGCTGCTACTCGCAGCTGAGAAGGACCGTGGAGCTAGCGGCGAATTCGGAGAGCTCTTCGCTGCACTGCGCCGCTCGCAAGCGCCTTCGTTCTTCGCCTTCTGCCGTCCGGCGAGAGCTGAACTCCAGCGGTCAGTTGCAGCTCTGCCCAACAGCGTGTTCTCGGTTCTGCGGGCAAGCACGCCCTCTTGCCTTGGCCCGAGAGCAAAGTCCCGAGCGAGCACTCGACTCAGTGCAATGCACCCGGAAGGACGCTCTCGCTCGCCTTTCAAGGAGCGATTCCTAACAGCAGAAGCAGCAGAGGCACAAACTGCACGACGAGAGGGGACAACGTAGAACACGTCTCTGTCCTGGCACATTTGCGTGTGCGATACTTCCCTCCGGCTCTTCGGGCCTTGCGAAGCTCTGTGTACTGCGAGCGCTGCTACTCGCAGCTGAGAAGGACCGTGGAGCTAGCGGCGAATTCGGAGAGCTCTTCGCTGCACTGCGCCGCTCGCAAGCGCCTTCGTTCTTCGCCTTCTGCCGTCCGGCGAGAGCTGAACTCCAGCGGTCAGTTGCAGCTCTGCCCAACAGCGTGTTCTCGGTTCTGCGGGCAAGCACGCCCTCTTGCCTTGGCCCCGAGAGCAAAGTCCCGAGCGAGCACTCGACTCAGTGCAATGCACCCGGAAGGACGCTCTCGCTCGCCTTTCAAGGAGCGATTCCTAACAGCAGAAGCAGCAGAGGCACAAACTGCACGACGAGAGGGGACAACGTAGAACACGTCTCTGTCCTGGCACATTTGCGTGTGCGATACTTCCCTCCGGCTCTTCGGGCCTTGCGAAGCTCTGTGTACTGCGAGCGCTGCTACTCGCAGCTGAGAAGGACCGTGGAGCTAGCGGCGAATTCGGAGAGCTCTTCGCTGCACTGCGCCGCTCGCAAGCGCCTTCGTTCTTCGCCTTCTGCCGTCCGGCGAGAGCTGAACTCCAGCGGTCAGTTGCAGCTCTGCCCAACAGCGTGTTCTCGGTTCTGCGGGCAAGCACGCCCTCTTGCCTTGGCCCCGAGAGCAAAGTCCCGAGCGAGCACTCGACTCAGTGCAATGCACCCGGAAGGACGCTCTCGCTCGCCTTTCAAGGAGCGATTCCTAACAGCAGAAGCAGCAGAGGCACAAACTGCACGACGAGAGGGACAACGTAGAACACGTCTCTGTCCTGGCACATTTGCGTGTGCGATACTTCCCTCCGGCTCTTCGGGCCTTGCGAAGCTCTGTGTACTGCGAGCGCTGCTACTCGCAGCTGAGAAGGACCGTGGAGCTAGCGGCGAATTCGGAGAGCTCTTCGCTGCACTGCGCCGCTCGCAAGCGCCTTCGTTCTTCGCCTTCTGCCGTCCGGCGAGAGCTGAACTCCAGCGGTCAGTTGCAGCTCTGCCCAACAGCGTGTTCTCGGTTCTGCGGGCAAGCACGCCCTCTTGCCTTGGCCCCGAGAGCAAAGTCCCGAGCGAGCACTCGACTCAGTGCAATGCACCCGGAAGGACGCTCTCGCTCGCCTTTCAAGGAGCGATTCCTAACAGCAGAAGCAGCAGAGGCACAAACTGCACGACGAGAGGGGACAACGTAGAACACGTCTCTGTCCTGGCACATTTGCGTGTGCGATACTTCCCTCCGGGCTCTTCGGGCCTTGCGAAGCTCTGTGTACTGCGAGCGCTGCTACTCGCAGCTGAGAAGGACCGTGGAGCTAGCGGCGAATTCGGAGAGCTCTTCGCTGCACTGCGCCGCTCGCAAGCGCCTTCGTTCTTCGCCTTCTGCCGTCCGGCGAGAGCTGAACTCCAGCGGTCAGTTGCAGCTCTGCCCAACAGCGTGTTCTCGGTTCTGCGGGCAAGCACGCCCTCTTGCCTTGGACCCGAGAGCAAAGTCCCGAGCGAGCACTCGACTCAGTGCAATGCACCCGGAAGGACGCTCTCGCTCGCCTTTCAAGGAGCGATTCCTAACAGCAGAAGCAGCAGAGGCACAAACTGCACGACGAGAGGGGACAACGTAGAACACGTCTCTGTCCTGGCACATTTGCGTGTGCGATACTTCCCTCCGGCTCTTCGGGCCTTGCGAAGCTCTGTGTACTGCGAGCGCTGCTACTCGCAGCTGAGAAGGACCGTGGAGCTAGCGGCGAATTCGGAGAGCTCTTCGCTGCACTGCGCCGCTCGCAAGCGCCTTCGTTCTTCGCCTTCTGCCGTCCGGCGAGAGCTGAACTCCAGCGGTCAGTTGCAGCTCTGCCCAACAGCGTGTTCTCGGTTCTGCGGGCAAGCACGCCCTCTTGCCTTGGCCCGAGAGCAAAGTCCCGAGCGAGCACTCGACTCAGTGCAATGCACCCGGAAGGACGCTCTCGCTCGCCTTTCAAGGAGCGATTCCTAACAGCAGAAGCAGCAGAGGCACAAACTGCACGACGAGAGGGGACAACGTAGAACACGTCTCTGTCCTGGCACATTTGCGTGTGCGATACTTCCCTCCGGCTCTTCGGGCCTTGCGAAGCTCTGTGTACTGCGAGCGCTGCTACTCGCAGCTGAGAAGGACCGTGGAGCTAGCGGCGAATTCGGAGAGCTCTTCGCTGCACTGCGCCGCTCGCAAGCGCCTTCGTTCTTCGCCTTCTGCCGTCCGGCGAGAGCTGAACTCCAGCGGTCAGTTGCAGCTCTGCCCAACAGCGTGTTCTCGGTTCTGGGGGAAGCACGCCCTCTTGCCTTGGCCCCGAGAGCAAAGTCCCGAGCGAGCACTCGACTCAGTGCAATGCACCCGGAAGGACGCTCTCGCTCGCCTTTCAAGGAGCGATTCCTAACAGCAGAAGCAGCAGAGGCACAAACTGCACGACGAGAGGGGACAACGTAGAACACGTCTCTGTCCTGGCACATTTGCGTGTGCGATACTTCCCTCCGGCTCTTCGGGCCTTGCGAAGCTCTGTGTACTGCGAGCGCTGCTACTCGCAGCTGAGAAGGACCGTGGAGCTAGCGGCGAATTCGGAGAGCTCTTCGCTGCACTGCGCCGCTCGCAAGCGGCCTTCGTTCTTCGCCTTCTGCCGTCCGGCGAGAGCTGAACTCCAGCGGTCAGTTGCAGCTCTGCCCAACAGCGTGTTCTCGGTTCTGCGGGCAAGCACGCCCTCTTGCCTTGGCCCCGAGAGCAAAGTCCCGAGCGAGCACTCGACTCAGTGCAATGCACCCGGAAGGACGCTCTCGCTCGCCTTTCAAGGAGCGATTCCTAACAGCAGAAGCAGCAGAGGCACAAACTGCACGACGAGAGGGGACAACGTAGAACACGTCTCTGTCCTGGCACATTTGCGTGTGCGATACTTCCCTCCGGCTCTTCGGGCCTTGCGAAGCTCTGTGTACTGCGAGCGCTGCTACTCGCAGCTGAGAAGGACCGTGGAGCTAGCGGCGAATTCGGAGAGCTCTTCGCTGCACTGCGCCGCTCGCAAGCGGCTTCGTTCTTCGCCTTCTGCCGTCCGGCGAGAGCTGAACTCCAGCGGTCAGTTGCAGCTCTGCCCAACAGCGTGTTCTCGGTTCTGCGGGCAAGCACGCCCTCTTGCCTTGGCCCCGAGAGCAAAGTCCCGAGCGAGCACTCGACTCAGTGCAATGCACCCGGAAGGACGCTCTCGCTCGCCTTTCAAGGAGCGATTCCTAACAGCAGAAGCAGCAGAGGCACAAACTGCACGACGAGAAGGGGACAACGTAGAACACGTCTCTGTCCTGGCACATTTGCGTGTGCGATACTTCCCTCCGGCTCTTCGGGCCTTGCGAAGCTCTGTGTACTGCGAGCGCTGCTACTCGCAGCTGAGAAGGACCGTGGAGCTAGCGGCGAATTCGGAGAGCTCTTCGCTGCACTGCGCCGCTCGCAAGCGGCTTCGTTCTTCGCCTTCTGCCGTCCGGCGAGAGCTGAACTCCAGCGGTCAGTTGCAGCTCTGCCCAACAGCGTGTTCTCGGTTCTGCGGGCAAGCACGCCCTCTTGCCTTGGCCCCGAGAGCAAAGTCCCGAGCGAGCACTCGACTCAGTGCAATGCACCCGGAAGGACGCTCTCGCTCGCCTTTCAAGGAGCGATTCCTAACAGCAGAAGCAGCAGAGGCACAAACTGCACGACGAGAAGGGACACCGTAGAACACGTCTCTGTCCTGGCACATTTGCGTGTGCGATACTTCCCTCCGGCTCTTCGGGCCTTGCGAAGCTCTGTGTACTGCGAGCGCTGCTACTCGCAGCTGAGAAGGACCGTGGAGCTAGCGGCGAATTCGGAGAGCTCTTCGCTGCACTGCGCCGCTCGCAAGCGCCTTCGTTCTTCGCCTTCTGCCGTCAGGCGAGAGCTGAACTCCAGCGGTCAGTTGCAGCTCTGCCCAACAGCGTGTTCTCGGTTCTGGGGAAGCACGCCCTCTTGCCTTGGCCCCGAGAGCAAAGTCCCGAGCGAGCACTCGACTCAGTGCAATGCACCCGGAAGGACGCTCTCGCTCGCCTTTCAAGGAGCGATTCCTAACAGCAGAAGCAGCAGAGGCACAAACTGCACGACGAGAGGGGACAACGTAGAACACGTCTCTGTCCTGGCACATTTGCGTGTGCGATACTTCCCTCCGGCTCTTCGGGCCTTGCGAAGCTCTGTGTACTGCGAGCGCTGCTACTCGCAGCTGAGAAGGACCGTGGAGCTAGCGGCGAATTCGGAGAGCTCTTCGCTGCACTGCGCCGCTCGCAAGCGCCTTCGTTCTTCGCCTTCTGCCGTCCGGCGAGAGCTGAACTCCAGCGGTCAGTTGCAGCTCTGCCCAACAGCGTGTTCTCGGTTCTGGGGGAAGCACGCCCTCTTGCCTTGGCCCCGAGAGCAAAGTCCCGAGCGAGCACTCGACTCAGTGCAATGCACCCGGAAGGACGCTCTCGCTCGCCTTTCAAGGAGCGATTCCTAACAGCAGAAGCAGCAGAGGCACAAACTGCACGACGAGAGGGGACAACGTAGAACACGTCTCTGTCCTGGCACATTTGCGTGTGCGATACTTCCCTCCGGCTCTTCGGGCCTTGCGAAGCTCTGTGTACTGCGAGCGCTGCTACTCGCAGCTGAGAAGGACCGTGGAGCTAGCGGCGAATTCGGAGAGCTCTTCGCTGCACTGCGCCGCTCGCAAGCGGCTTCGTTCTTCGCCTTCTGCCGTCCGGCGAGAGCTGAACTCCAGCGGTCAGTTGCAGCTCTGCCCAACAGCGTGTTCTCGGTTCTGGGGGAAGCACGCCCTCTTGCCTTGGCCCCGAGAGCAAAGTCCCGAGCGAGCACTCGACTCAGTGCAATGCACCCGGAAGGACGCTCTCGCTCGCCTTTCAAGGAGCGATTCCTAACAGCAGAAGCAGCAGAGGCACAAACTGCACGACGAGAGGGGACAACGTAGAACACGTCTCTGTCCTGGCACATTTGCGTGTGCGATACTTCCCTCCGGCTCTTCGGGCCTTGCGAAGCTCTGTGTACTGCGAGCGCTGCTACTCGCAGCTGAGAAGGACCGTGGAGCTAGCGGCGAATTCGGAGAGCTCTTCGCTGCACTGCGCCGCTCGCAAGCGGCTTCGTTCTTCGCCTTCTGCCGTCCGGCGAGAGCTGAACTCCAGCGGTCAGTTGCAGCTCTGCCCAACAGCGTGTTCTCGGTTCTGCGGGCAAGCACGCCCTCTTGCCTTGGCCGCGAGAGCAAAGTCCCGAGCGAGCACTCGACTCAGTGCAATGCACCCGGAAGGACGCTCTCGCTCGCCTTTCAAGGAGCGATTCCTAACAGCAGAAGCAGCAGAGGCACAAACTGCACGACGAGAGGGGACAACGTAGAACACGTCTCTGTCCTGGCACATTTGCGTGTGCGATACTTCCCTCCGGCTCTTCGGGCCTTGCGAAGCTCTGTGTACTGCGAGCGCTGCTACTCGCAGCTGAGAAGGACCGTGGAGCTAGCGGCGAATTCGGAGAGCTCTTCGCTGCACTGCGCCGCTCGCAAGCGGCTTCGTTCTTCGCCTTCTGCCGTCCGGCGAGAGCTGAACTCCAGCGGTCAGTTGCAGCTCTGCCCAACAGCGTGTTCTCGGTTCTGCGGGCAAGCACGCCCTCTTGCCTTGGCCGCGAGAGCAAAGTCCCGAGCGAGCACTCGACTCAGTGCAATGCACCCGGAAGGACGCTCTCGCTCGCCTTTCAAGGAGCGATTCCTAACAGCAGAAGCAGCAGAGGCACAAACTGCACGACGAGAGGGGACAACGTAGAACACGTCTCTGTCCTGGCACATTTGCGTGTGCGATACTTCCCTCCGGCTCTTCGGGCCTTGCGAAGCTCTGTGTACTGCGAGCGCTGCTACTCGCAGCTGAGAAGGACCGTGGAGCTAGCGGCGAATTCGGAGAGCTCTTCGCTGCACTGCGCCGCTCGCAAGCGGCTTCGTTCTTCGCCTTCTGCCGTCCGGCGAGAGCTGAACTCCAGCGGTCAGTTGCAGCTCTGCCCAACAGCGTGTTCTCGGTTCTGCGGGCAAGCACGCCCTCTTGCCTTGGACCCGAGAGCAAAGTCGCGAGCGAGCACTCGACTCAGTGCAATGCACCCGGAAGGACGCTCTCGCTCGCCTTTCAAGGAGCGATTCCTAACAGCAGAAGCAGCAGAGGCACAAACTGCACGACGAGAGGGGACAACGTAGAACACGTCTCTGTCCTGGCACATTTGCGTGTGCGATACTTCCCTCCGGCTCTTCGGGCCTTGCGAAGCTCTGTGTACTGCGAGCGCTGCTACTCGCAGCTGAGAAGGACCGTGGAGCTAGCGGCGAATTCGGAGAGCTCTTCGCTGCACTGCGCCGCTCGCAAGCGCCTTCGTTCTTCGCCTTCTGCCGTCCGGCGAGAGCTGAACTCCAGCGGTCAGTTGCAGCTCTGCCCAACAGCGTGTTCTCGGTTCTGCGGGCAAGCACGCCCTCTTGCCTTGGACCCGAGAGCAAAGTCCCGAGCGAGCACTCGACTCAGTGCAATGCACCCGGAAGGACGCTCTCGCTCGCCTTTCAAGGAGCGATTCCTAACAGCAGAAGCAGCAGAGGCACAAACTGCACGACGAGAGGGGACAACGTAGAACACGTCTCTGTCCTGGCACATTTGCGTGTGCGATACTTCCCTCCGGCTCTTCGGGCCTTGCGAAGCTCTGTGTACTGCGAGCGCTGCTACTCGCAGCTGAGAAGGACCGTGGAGCTAGCGGCGAATTCGGAGAGCTCTTCGCTGCACTGCGCCGCTCGCAAGCGCCTTCGTTCTTCGCCTTCTGCCGTCCGGCGAGAGCTGAACTCCAGCGGTCAGTTGCAGCTCTGCCCAACAGCGTGTTCTCGGTTCTGCGGGCAAGCACGCCCTCTTGCCTTGGCCGCGAGAGCAAAGTCCCGAGCGAGCTCTCGACTCAGTGCAATGCACCCGGAAGGACGCTCTCGCTCGCCTTTCAAGGAGCGATTCCTAACAGCAGAAGCAGCAGAGGCACAAACTGCACGACGAGAGGGGACAACGTAGAACACGTCTCTGTCCTGGCACATTTGCGTGTGCGATACTTCCCTCCGGCTCTTCGGGCCTTGCGAAGCTCTGTGTACTGCGAGCGCTGCTACTCGCAGCTGAGAAGGACCGTGGAGCTAGCGGCGAATTCGGAGAGCTCTTCGCTGCACTGCGCCGCTCGCAAGCGCCTTCGTTCTTCGCCTTCTGCCGTCCGGCGAGAGCTGAACTCCAGCGGTCAGTTGCAGCTCTGCCCAACAGCGTGTTCTCGGTTCTGCGGGCAAGCACGCCCTCTTGCCTTGGCCGCGAGAGCAAAGTCCCGAGCGAGCACTCGACTCAGTGGAATTCCCCCCTGAAGGACGCTCTCGCTCGCCTTTCAAGGAGCGATTCCTAACAGCAGAAGCAGCAGAGGCACAAACTGCACGACGAGAGGGGACAACGTAGAACACGTCTCTGTCCTGGCACATTTGCGTGTGCGATACTTCCCTCCGGCTCTTCGGGCCTTGCGAAGCTCTGTGTACTGCGAGCGCTGCTACTCGCAGCTGAGAAGGACCGTGGAGCTAGCGGCGAATTCGGAGAGCTCTTCGCTGCACTGCGCCGCTCGCAAGCGCCTTCGTTCTTCGCCTTCTGCCGTCCGGCGAGAGCTGAACTCCAGCGGTCAGTTGCAGCTCTGCCCAACAGCGTGTTCTCGGTTCTGCGGGCAAGCACGCCCTCTTGCCTTGACCGCGAGAGCAAAGTCCCGAGCGAGCACTCCACTCAGTGCAATGCACCCGGAAGGACGCTCTCGCTCGCCTTTCAAGGAGCGATTCCTAACAGCAGAAGCAGCAGAGGCACAAACTGCACGACGAGAGGGGACAACGTAGAACACGTCTCTGTCCTGGCACATTTGCGTGTGCGATACTTCCCTCCGGCTCTTCGGGCCTTGCGAAGCTCTGTGTACTGCGAGCGCTGCTACTCGCAGCTGAGAAGGACCGTGGAGCTAGCGGCGAATTCGGAGAGCTCTTCGCTGCACTGCGCCGCTCGCAAGCGGCTTCGTTCTTCGCCTTCTGCCGTCCGGCGAGAGCTGAACTCCAGCGGTCAGTTGCAGCTCTGCCCAACAGCGTGTTCTCGGTTCTGCGGGCAAGCACGCCCTCTTGCCTTGGCCGCGAGAGCAAAGTCCCGAGCGAGCACTCGACTCAGTGCAATGCACCCGGAAGGACGCTCTCGCTCGCCTTTCAAGGAGCGATTCCTAACAGCAGAAGCAGCAGAGGCACAAACTGCACGACGAGAGGGGACAACGTAGAACACGTCTCTGTCCTGGCACATTTGCGTGTGCGATACTTCCCTCCGGCTCTTCGGGCCTTGCGAAGCTCTGTGTACTGCGAGCGCTGCTACTCGCAGCTGAGAAGGACCGTGGAGCTAGCGGCGAATTCGGAGAGCTCTTCGCTGCACTGCGCCGCTCGCAAGCGCCTTCGTTCTTCGCCTTCTGCCGTCCGGCGAGAGCTGAACTCCAGCGGTCAGTTGCAGCTCTGCCCAACAGCGTGTTCTCGGTTCTGCGGGCAAGCACGCCCTCTTGCCTTGGACCCGAGAGCAAAGTCGCGAGCGAGCACTCGACTCAGTGCAATGCACCCGGAAGGACGCTCTCGCTCGCCTTTCAAGGAGCGATTCCTAACAGCAGAAGCAGCAGAGGCACAAACTGCACGACGAGAGGGGACAACGTAGAACACGTCTCTGTCCTGGCACATTTGCGTGTGCGATACTTCCCTCCGGCTCTTCGGGCCTTGCGAAGCTCTGTGTACTGCGAGCGCTGCTACTCGCAGCTGAGAAGGACCGTGGAGCTAGCGGCGAATTCGGAGAGCTCTTCGCTGCACTGCGCCGCTCGCAAGCGCCTTCGTTCTTCGCCTTCTGCCGTCCGGCGAGAGCTGAACTCCAGCGGTCAGTTGCAGCTCTGCCCAACAGCGTGTTCTCGGTTCTGCGGGCAAGCACGCCCTCTTGCCTTGGACCCGAGAGCAAAGTCCCGAGCGAGCACTCGACTCAGTGCAATGCACCCGGAAGGACGCTCTCGCTCGCCTTTCAAGGAGCGATTCCTAACAGCAGAAGCAGCAGAGGCACAAACTGCACGACGAGAGGGGACAACGTAGAACACGTCTCTGTCCTGGCACATTTGCGTGTGCGATACTTCCCTCCGGCTCTTCGGGCCTTGCGAAGCTCTGTGTACTGCGAGCGCTGCTACTCGCAGCTGAGAAGGACCGTGGAGCTAGCGGCGAATTCGGAGAGCTCTTCGCTGCACTGCGCCGCTCGCAAGCGCCTTCGTTCTTCGCCTTCTGCCGTCCGGCGAGAGCTGAACTCCAGCGGTCAGTTGCAGCTCTGCCCAACAGCGTGTTCTCAGTTCTGCGGGCAAGCACGCCCTCTTGCCTTGGCCGCGAGAGCAAAGTCCCGAGCGAGCTCTCGACTCAGTGCAATGCACCCGGAAGGACGCTCTCGCTCGCCTTTCAAGGAGCGATTCCTAACAGCAGAAGCAGCAGAGGCACAAACTGCACGACGAGAGGGGACAACGTAGAACACGTCTCTGTCCTGGCACATTTGCGTGTGCGATACTTCCCTCCGGCTCTTCGGGCCTTGCGAAGCTCTGTGTACTGCGAGCGCTGCTACTCGCAGCTGAGAAGGACCGTGGAGCTAGCGGCGAATTCGGAGAGCTCTTCGCTGCACTGCGCCGCTCGCAAGCGCCTTCGTTCTTCGCCTTCTGCCGTCCGGCGAGAGCTGAACTCCAGCGGTCAGTTGCAGCTCTGCCCAACAGCGTGTTCTCGGTTCTGCGGGCAAGCACGCCCTCTTGCCTTGGCCGCGAGAGCAAAGTCCCGAGCGAGCACTCGACTCAGTGCAATGCACCCGGAAGGACGCTCTCGCTCGCCTTTCAAGGAGCGATTCCTAACAGCAGAAGCAGCAGAGGCACAAACTGCACGACGAGAGGGGACAACGTAGAACACGTCTCTGTCCTGGCACATTTTCGTGTGCGATACTTCCCTCCGGCTCTTCGGGCCTTGCGAAGCTCTGTGTACTGCGAGCGCTGCTACTCGCAGCTGAGAAGGACCGTGGAGCTAGCGGCGAATTCGGAGAGCTCTTCGCTGCACTGCGCCGCTCGCAAGCGCCTTCGTTCTTCGCCTTCTGCCGTCCGGCGAGAGCTGAACTCCAGCGGTCAGTTGCAGCTCTGCCCAACAGCGTGTTCTCGGTTCTGCGGGCAAGCACGCCCTCTTGCCTTGGCCGCGAGAGCAAAGTCCCGAGCGAGCACTCGACTCAGTGCAATGCACCCGGAAGGACGCTCTCGCTCGCCTTTCAAGGAGCGATTCCTAACAGCAGAAGCAGCAGAGGCACAAACTGCACGACGAGAGGGGACAACGTAGAACACGTCTCTGTCCTGGCACATTTGCGTGTGCGATACTTCCCTCCGGCTCTTCGGGCCTTGCGAAGCTCTGTGTACTGCGAGCGCTGCTACTCGCAGCTGAGAAGGACCGTGGAGCTAGCGGCGAATTCGGAGAGCTCTTCGCTGCACTGCGCCGCTCGCAAGCGGCTTCGTTCTTCGCCTTCTGCCGTCCGGCGAGAGCTGAACTCCAGCGGTCAGTTGCAGCTCTGCCCAACAGCGTGTTCTCGGTTCTGCGGGCAAGCACGCCCTCTTGCCTTGGACCCGAGAGCAAAGTCGCGAGCGAGCACTCGACTCAGTGCAATGCACCCGGAAGGACGCTCTCGCTCGCCTTTCAAGGAGCGATTCCTAACAGCAGAAGCAGCAGAGGCACAAACTGCACGACGAGAGGGGACAACGTAGAACACGTCTCTGTCCTGGCACATTTGCGTGTGCGATACTTCCCTCCGGCTCTTCGGGCCTTGCGAAGCTCTGTGTACTGCGAGCGCTGCTACTCGCAGCTGAGAAGGACCGTGGAGCTAGCGGCGAATTCGGAGAGCTCTTCGCTGCACTGCGCCGCTCGCAAGCGCCTTCGTTCTTCGCCTTCTGCCGTCCGGCGAGAGCTGAACTCCAGCGGTCAGTTGCAGCTCTGCCCAACAGCGTGTTCTCGGTTCTGCGGGCAAGCACGCCCTCTTGCCTTGGACCCGAGAGCAAAGTCCCGAGCGAGCACTCGACTCAGTGCAATGCACCCGGAAGGACGCTCTCGCTCGCCTTTCAAGGAGCGATTCCTAACAGCAGAAGCAGCAGAGGCACAAACTGCACGACGAGAGGGGACAACGTAGAACACGTCTCTGTCCTGGCACATTTGCGTGTGCGATACTTCCCTCCGGCTCTTCGGGCCTTGCGAAGCTCTGTGTACTGCGAGCGCTGCTACTCGCAGCTGAGAAGGACCGTGGAGCTAGCGGCGAATTCGGAGAGCTCTTCGCTGCACTGCGCCGCTCGCAAGCGCCTTCGTTCTTCGCCTTCTGCCGTCCGGCGAGAGCTGAACTCCAGCGGTCAGTTGCAGCTCTGCCCAACAGCGTGTTCTCGGTTCTGCGGGCAAGCACGCCCTCTTGCCTTGGACCCGAGAGCAAAGTCGCGAGCGAGCACTCGACTCAGTGCAATGCACCCGGAAGGACGCTCTCGCTCGCCTTTCAAGGAGCGATTCCTAACAGCAGAAGCAGCAGAGGCACAAACTGCACGACGAGAGGGGACAACGTAGAACACGTCTCTGTCCTGGCACATTTGCGTGTGCGATACTTCCCTCCGGCTCTTCGGGCCTTGCGAAGCTCTGTGTACTGCGAGCGCTGCTACTCGCAGCTGAGAAGGACCGTGGAGCTAGCGGCGAATTCGGAGAGCTCTTCGCTGCACTGCGCCGCTCGCAAGCGCCTTCGTTCTTCGCCTTCTGCCGTCCGGCGAGAGCTGAACTCCAGCGGTCAGTTGCAGCTCTGCCCAACAGCGTGTTCTCGGTTCTGCGGGCAAGCACGCCCTCTTGCCTTGGACCCGAGAGCAAAGTCCCGAGCGAGCACTCGACTCAGTGCAATGCACCCGGAAGGACGCTCTCGCTCGCCTTTCAAGGAGCGATTCCTAACAGCAGAAGCAGCAGAGGCACAAACTGCACGACGAGAGGGGACAACGTAGAACACGTCTCTGTCCTGGCACATTTGCGTGTGCGATACTTCCCTCCGGCTCTTCGGGCCTTGCGAAGCTCTGTGTACTGCGAGCGCTGCTACTCGCAGCTGAGAAGGACCGTGGAGCTAGCGGCGAATTCGGAGAGCTCTTCGCTGCACTGCGCCGCTCGCAAGCGCCTTCGTTCTTCGCCTTCTGCCGTCCGGCGAGAGCTGAACTCCAGCGGTCAGTTGCAGCTCTGCCCAACAGCGTGTTCTCAGTTCTGCGGGCAAGCACGCCCTCTTGCCTTGGCCGCGAGAGCAAAGTCCCGAGCGAGCTCTCGACTCAGTGCAATGCACCCGGAAGGACGCTCTCGCTCGCCTTTCAAGGAGCGATTCCTAACAGCAGAAGCAGCAGAGGCACAAACTGCACGACGAGAGGGGACAACGTAGAACACGTCTCTGTCCTGGCACATTTGCGTGTGCGATACTTCCCTCCGGGTCTTCGGGCCTTGCGAAGCTCTGTGTACTGCGAGCGCTGCTACTCGCAGCTGAGAAGGACCGTGGAGCTAGCGGCGAATTCGGAGAGCTCTTCGCTGCACTGCGCCGCTCGCAAGCGCCTTCGTTCTTCGCCTTCTGCCGTCCGGCGAGAGCTGAACTCCAGCGGTCAGTTGCAGCTCTGCCCAACAGCGTGTTCTCGGTTCTGCGGGCAAGCACGCCCTCTTGCCTTGGCCGCGAGAGCAAAGTCCCGAGCGAGCACTCGACTCAGTGGATTTCCCCCCTGAAGGACGCTCTCGCTCGCCTTTCAAGGAGCGATTCCTAACAGCAGAAGCAGCAGAGGCACAAACTGCACGACGAGAGGGGACAACGTAGAACACGTCTCTGTCCTGGCACATTTGCGTGTGCGATACTTCCCTCCGGCTCTTCGGGCCTTGCGAAGCTCTGTGTACTGCGAGCGCTGCTACTCGCAGCTGAGAAGGACCGTGGAGCTAGCGGCGAATTCGGAGAGCTCTTCGCTGCACTGCGCCGCTCGCAAGCGCCTTCGTTCTTCGCCTTCTGCCGTCCGGCGAGAGCTGAACTCCAGCGGTCAGTTGCAGCTCTGCCCAACAGCGTGTTCTCGGTTCTGCGGGCAAGCACGCCCTCTTGCCTTGACCGCGAGAGCAAAGTCCCGAGCGAGCACTCCACTCAGTGCAATGCACCCGGAAGGACGCTCTCGCTCGCCTTTCAAGGAGCGATTCCTAACAGCAGAAGCAGCAGAGGCACAAACTGCACGACGAGAGGGGACAACGTAGAACACGTCTCTGTCCTGGCACATTTTCGTGTGCGATACTTCCCTCCGGCTCTTCGGGTCTTGCGAAGCTCTGTGTACTGCGAGCGCTGCTACTCGCAGCTGAGAAGGACCGTGGAGCTAGCGGCGAATTCGGAGAGCTCTTCGCTGCACTGCGCCGCTCGCAAGCGCCTTCGTTCTTCGCCTTCTGCCGTCCGGCGAGAGCTGAACTCCAGCGGTCAGTTGCAGCTCTGCCCAACAGCGTGTTCTCGGTTCTGCGGGCAAGCACGCCCTCTTGCCTTGGCCGCGAGAGCAAAGTCCCGAGCGAGCACTCGACTCAGTGCAATGCACCCGGAAGGACGCTCTCGCTCGCCTTTCAAGGAGCGATTCCTAACAGCAGAAGCAGCAGAGGCACAAACTGCACGACGAGAGGGGACAACGTAGAACACGTCTCTGTCCTGGCACATTTGCGTGTGCGATACTTCCCTCCGGCTCTTCGGGCCTTGCGAAGCTCTGTGTACTGCGAGCGCTGCTACTCCCAGCTGAGAAGGACCGTGGAGCTAGCGGCGAATTCGGAGAGCTCTTCGCTGCACTGCGCCGCTCGCAAGCGCCTTCGTTCTTCGCCTTCTGCCGTCCGGCGAGAGCTGAACTCCAGCGGTCAGTTGCAGCTCTGCCCAACAGCGTGTTCTCGGTTCTGCGGGCAAGCACGCCCTCTTGCCTTGGACCCGAGAGCAAAGTCGCGAGCGAGCACTCGACTCAGTGCAATGCACCCGGAAGGACGCTCTCGCTCGCCTTTCAAGGAGCGATTCCTAACAGCAGAAGCAGCAGAGGCACAAACTGCACGACGAGAGGGGACAACGTAGAACACGTCTCTGTCCTGGCACATTTGCGTGTGCGATACTTCCCTCCGGCTCTTCGGGCCTTGCGAAGCTCTGTGTACTGCGAGCGCTGCTACTCGCAGCTGAGAAGGACCGTGGAGCTAGCGGCGAATTCGGAGAGCTCTTCGCTGCACTGCGCCGCTCGCAAGCGCCTTCGTTCTTCGCCTTCTGCCGTCCGGCGAGAGCTGAACTCCAGCGGTCAGTTGCAGCTCTGCCCAACAGCGTGTTCTCGGTTCTGCGGGCAAGCACGCCCTCTTGCCTTGGACCCGAGAGCAAAGTCCCGAGCGAGCACTCGACTCAGTGCAATGCACCCGGAAGGACGCTCTCGCTCGCCTTTCAAGGAGCGATTCCTAACAGCAGAAGCAGCAGAGGCACAAACTGCACGACGAGAGGGGACAACGTAGAACACGTCTCTGTCCTGGCACATTTGCGTGTGCGATACTTCCCTCCGGCTCTTCGGGCCTTGCGAAGCTCTGTGTACTGCGAGCGCTGCTACTCGCAGCTGAGAAGGACCGTGGAGCTAGCGGCGAATTCGGAGAGCTCTTCGCTGCACTGCGCCGCTCGCAAGCGCCTTCGTTCTTCGCCTTCTGCCGTCCGGCGAGAGCTGAACTCCAGCGGTCAGTTGCAGCTCTGCCCAACAGCGTGTTCTCAGTTCTGCGGGCAAGCACGCCCTCTTGCCTTGGCCGCGAGAGCAAAGTCCCGAGCGAGCTCTCGACTCAGTGCAATGCACCCGGAAGGACGCTCTCGCTCGCCTTTCAAGGAGCGATTCCTAACAGCAGAAGCAGCAGAGGCACAAACTGCACGACGAGAGGGGACAACGTAGAACACGTCTCTGTCCTGGCACATTTGCGTGTGCGATACTTCCCTCCGGCTCTTCGGGCCTTGCGAAGCTCTGTGTACTGCGAGCGCTGCTACTCGCAGCTGAGAAGGACCGTGGAGCTAGCGGCGAATTCGGAGAGCTCTTCGCTGCACTGCGCCGCTCGCAAGCGCCTTCGTTCTTCGCCTTCTGCCGTCCGGCGAGAGCTGAACTCCAGCGGTCAGTTGCAGCTCTGCCCAACAGCGTGTTCTCGGTTCTGCGGGCAAGCACGCCCTCTTGCCTTGGCCGCGAGAGCAAAGTCCCGAGCGAGCACTCGACTCAGTGCAATGCACCCGGAAGGACGCTCTCGCTCGCCTTTCAAGGAGCGATTCCTAACAGCAGAAGCAGCAGAGGCACAAACTGCACGACGAGAGGGGACAACGTAGAACACGTCTCTGTCCTGGCACATTTTCGTGTGCGATACTTCCCTCCGGCTCTTCGGGTCTTGCGAAGCTCTGTGTACTGCGAGCGCTGCTACTCGCAGCTGAGAAGGACCGTGGAGCTAGCGGCGAATTCGGAGAGCTCTTCGCTGCACTGCGCCGCTCGCAAGCGCCTTCGTTCTTCGCCTTCTGCCGTCCGGCGAGAGCTGAACTCCAGCGGTCAGTTGCAGCTCTGCCCAACAGCGTGTTCTCGGTTCTGCGGGCAAGCACGCCCTCTTGCCTTGGCCGCGAGTGCAAAGTCCCGAGCGAGCACTCGACTCAGTGCAATGCACCCGGAAGGACGCTCTCGCTCGCCTTTCAAGGAGCGATTCCTAACAGCAGAAGCAGCAGAGGCACAAACTGCACGACGAGAGGGGACAACGTAGAACACGTCTCTGTCCTGGCACATTTGCGTGTGCGATACTTCCCTCCGGCTCTTCGGGCCTTGCGAAGCTCTGTGTACTGCGAGCGCTGCTACTCGCAGCTGAGAAGGACCGTGGAGCTAGCGGCGAATTCGGAGAGCTCTTCGCTGCACTGCGCCGCTCGCAAGCGGCTTCGTTCTTCGCCTTCTGCCGTCCGGCGAGAGCTGAACTCCAGCGGTCAGTTGCAGCTCTGCCCAACAGCGTGTTCTCGGTTCTGCGGGCAAGCACGCCCTCTTGCCTTGGACCCGAGAGCAAAGTCGCGAGCGAGCACTCGACTCAGTGCAATGCACCCGGAAGGACGCTCTCGCTCGCCTTTCAAGGAGCGATTCCTAACAGCAGAAGCAGCAGAGGCACAAACTGCACGACGAGAGGGGACAACGTAGAACACGTCTCTGTCCTGGCACATTTGCGTGTGCGATACTTCCCTCCGGCTCTTCGGGCCTTGCGAAGCTCTGTGTACTGCGAGCGCTGCTACTCGCAGCTGAGAAGGACCGTGGAGCTAGCGGCGAATTCGGAGAGCTCTTCGCTGCACTGCGCCGCTCGCAAGCGCCTTCGTTCTTCGCCTTCTGCCGTCCGGCGAGAGCTGAACTCCAGCGGTCAGTTGCAGCTCTGCCCAACAGCGTGTTCTCGGTTCTGCGGGCAAGCACGCCCTCTTGCCTTGGACCCGAGAGCAAAGTCCCGAGCGAGCACTCGACTCAGTGCAATGCACCCGGAAGGACGCTCTCGCTCGCCTTTCAAGGAGCGATTCCTAACAGCAGAAGCAGCAGAGGCACAAACTGCACGACGAGAGGGGACAACGTAGAACACGTCTCTGTCCTGGCACATTTGCGTGTGCGATACTTCCCTCCGGCTCTTCGGGCCTTGCGAAGCTCTGTGTACTGCGAGCGCTGCTACTCGCAGCTGAGAAGGACCGTGGAGCTAGCGGCGAATTCGGAGAGCTCTTCGCTGCACTGCGCCGCTCGCAAGCGCCTTCGTTCTTCGCCTTCTGCCGTCCGGCGAGAGCTGAACTCCAGCGGTCAGTTGCAGCTCTGCCCAACAGCGTGTTCTCAGTTCTGCGGGCAAGCACGCCCTCTTGCCTTGGCCGCGAGAGCAAAGTCCCGAGCGAGCTCTCGACTCAGTGCAATGCACCCGGAAGGACGCCCTCGCTCCCCTTTCAAGGAGGGATTCCTAACAGCAGAAGCAGCAGAGGCACAAACTGCACGACGAGAAGGGACAACGTAGAACACGTCTCTGTCCTGGCACATTTGCGTGTGCGATACTTCCCTCCGGGTCTTCGGTTCTTGCGAAGCTCTGTGTACTGCGAGCGCTGCTACTCGCAGCTGAGAAGGACCGTGGAGCTAGCGGCGAATTCGGAGAGCTCTTCGCTGCACTGCGCCGCTCGCAAGCGGCTTCGTTCTTCGCCTTCTGCCGTCCGGCGAGAGCTGAACTCCAGCGGTCAGTTGCAGCTCTGCCCAACAGCGTGTTCTCGGTTCTGCGGGCAAGCACGCCCTCTTGCCTTGGCCCCGAGAGCAAAGTCCCGAGCGAGCACTCGACTCAGTGCAATGCACCCGGAAGGACGCTCTCGCTCGCCTTTCAAGGAGCGATTCCTAACAGCAGAAGCAGCAGAGGCACAAACTGCACGACGAGAGGGGACAACGTAGAACACGTCTCTGTCCTGGCACATTTGCGTGTGCGATACTTCCCTCCGGCTCTTCGGGCCTTGCGAAGCTCTGTGTACTGCGAGCGCTGCTACTCGCAGCTGAGAAGGACCGTGGAGCTAGCGGCGAATTCGGAGAGCTCTTCGCTGCACTGCGCCGCTCGCAAGCGCCTTCGTTCTTCGCCTTCTGCCGTCCGGCGAGAGCTGAACTCCAGCGGTCAGTTGCAGCTCTGCCCAACAGCGTGTTCTCAGTTCTGCGGGCAAGCACGCCCTCTTGCCTTGGCCCCGAGTGCAAAGTCCCGAGCGAGCACTCGACTCAGTGCAATGCACCCGGAAGGACGCTCTCGCTCGCCTTTCAAGGAGCGATTCCTAACAGCAGAAGCAGCAGAGGCACAAACTGCACGACGAGAGGGGACAACGTAGAACACGTCTCTGTCCTGGCACATTTTCGTGTGCGATACTTCCCTCCGGCTCTTCGGGCCTTGCGAAGCTCTGTGTACTGCGAGCGCTGCTACTCGCAGCTGAGAAGGACCGTGGAGCTAGCGGCGAATTCGGAGAGCTCTTCGCTGCACTGCGCCGCTCGCAAGCGGCTTCGTTCTTCGCCTTCTGCCGTCCGGCGAGAGCTGAACTCCAGCGGTCAGTTGCAGCTCTGCCCAACAGCGTGTTCTCAGTTCTGCGGGCAAGCACGCCCTCTTGCCTTGGCCCCGTGAGCAAAGTCCCGAGCGAGCTCTCGACTCAGTGCAATGCACCCGGAAGGACGCTCTCGCTCGCCTTTCAAGGAGCGATTCCTAACAGCAGAAGCAGCAGAGGCACAAACTGCATGACGAGAAGGGACAACGTAGAACACGTCTCTGTCCTGGCACATTTTCGTGTGCGATACTTCCCTCCGGGTCTTCGGGCCTTGCGAAGCTCTGTGTACTGCGAGCGCTGCTACTCGCAGCTGAGAAGGACCGTGGAGCTAGCGGCGAATTCGGAGAGCTCTTCGCTGCACTGCGCCGCTCGCAAGCGGCTTCGTTCTTCGCCTTCTGCCGTCCGGCGAGAGCTGAACTCCAGCGGTCAGTTGCAGCTCTGCCCAACAGCGTGTTCTCAGTTCTGCGGGCAAGCACGCCCTCTTGCCTTGGCCGCGAGAGCAAAGTCCCGAGCGAGCACTCGACTCAGTGCAATGCACCCGGAAGGACGCTCTCGCTCGCCTTTCAAGGAGCGATTCCTAACAGCAGAAGCAGCAGAGGCACAAACTGCACGACGAGAGGGGACAACGTAGAACACGTCTCTGTCCTGGCACATTTTCGTGTGCGATACTTCCCTCCGGCTCTTCGGGCCTTGCGAAGCTCTGTGTACTGCGAGCGCTGCTACTCGCAGCTGAGAAGGACCGTGGAGCTAGCGGCGAATTCGGAGAGCTCTTCGCTGCACTGCGCCGCTCGCAAGCGGCTTCGTTCTTCGCCTTCTGCCGTCCGGCGAGAGCTGAACTCCAGCGGTCAGTTGCAGCTCTGCCCAACAGCGTGTTCTCAGTTCTGCGGGCAAGCACGCCCTCTTGCCTTGGCCCCGAGAGCAAAGTCCCGAGCGAGCTCTCGACTCAGTGCAATGCACCCGGAAGGACGCTCTCGCTCGTCTTTCAAGGAGCGATTCCTAACAGCAGAAGCAGCAGAGGCACAAACTGCATGACGAGAAGGGACAACGCAGAACACGTCTCTGTCCTGGCACATTTTCGTGTGCGATACTTCCCTCCGGGTCTTCGGTTCTTGCGAAGCTCTGTGTACTGCGAGCGCTGCTACTCGCAGCTGAGAAGGACCGTGGAGCTAGCGGCGAATTCGGAGAGCTCTTCGCTGCACTGCGCCGCTCGCAAGCGGCTTCGTTCTTCGCCTTCTGCCGTCCGGCGAGAGCTGAACTCCAGCGGTCAGTTGCAGCTCTGCCCAACAGCGTGTTCTCAGTTCTGCGGGCAAGCACGCCCTCTTGCCTTGGCCCCGAGAGCAAAGTCCCGAGCGAGCACTCGACTCAGTGCAATGCACCCGGAAGGACGCTCTCGCTCGTCTTTCAAGGAGCGATTCCTAACAGCAGAAGCAGCAGAGGCACAAACTGCACGACGAGAAGGGACAACGTAGAACACGTCTCTGTCCTGGCACATTTTCGTGTGCGATACTTCCCTCCGGCTCTTCGGGCCTTGCGAAGCTCTGTGTACTGCGAGCGCTGCTACTCGCAGCTGAGAAGGACCGTGGAGCTAGCGGCGAATTCGGAGAGCTCTTCGCTGCACTGCGCCGCTCGCAAGCGGCTTCGTTCTTCGCCTTCTGCCGTCCGGCGAGAGCTGAACTCCAGCGGTCAGTTGCAGCTCTGCCCAACAGCGTGTTCTCAGTTCTGCGGGCAAGCACGCCCTCTTGCCTTGGCCCCGAGTGCAAAGTCCCGAGCGAGCACTCGACTCAGTGCAATGCACCCAGAAGGACGCCCTCGCTCCCCTTTCAAGGAGGGATACCTAACAGCAGAAGCAGCAGAGGCACAAACTGCACGACGAGAGGGGACAACGTAGAACACGTCTCTGTCCTGGCACATTTTCGTGTGCGATACTTCCCTCCGGGTCTTCGGTTCTTGCGAAGCTCTGTGTACTGCGAGCGCTGCTACTCGCAGCTGAGAAGGACCGTGGAGCTAGCGGCGAATTCGGAGAGCTCTTCGCTGCACTGCGCCGCTCGCAAGCGGCTTCGTTCTTCGCCTTCTGCCGTCCGGCGAGAGCTGAACTCCAGCGGTCAGTTGCAGCTCTGCCCAACAGCGTGTTCTCAGTTCTGCGGGCAAGCACGCCCTCTTGCCTTGGCCCCGAGAGCAAAGTCCCGAGCGAGCACTCGACTCAGTGCAATGCACCCGGAAGGACGCTCTCGCTCGCCTTTCAAGGAGCGATTCCTAACAGCAGAAGCAGCAGAGGCACAAACTGGACGACGAGAGGGGACAACGTAGAACACGTCTCTGTCCTGGCACATTTTCGTGAGCGATACTTCCCTCCGGCTCTTCGGGCCTTGCGAAGCTCTGTGTACTGCGAGCGCTGCTACTCGCAGCTGAGAAGGACCGTGGAGCTAGCGGCGAATTCGGAGAGCTCTTCGCTGCACTGCGCCGCTCGCAAGCGGCTTCGTTCTTCGCCTTCTGCCGTCCGGCGAGAGCTGAACTCCAGCGGTCAGTTGCAGCTCTGCCCAACAGCGTGTTCTCAGTTCTGCGGGCAAGCACGCCCTCTTGCCTTGGCCCCGAGTGCAAAGTCCCGAGCGAGCACTCGACTCAGTGCAATGCACCCGGAAGGACGCTCTCGCTCGCCTTTCAAGGAGCGATTCCTAACAGCAGAAGCAGCAGAGGCACAAACTGCACGACGAGAAGGGACAACGTAGAACACGTCTCTGTCCTGGCACATTTGCGTGTGCGATACTTCCCTCCGGCTCTTCGGGCCTTGCGAAGCTCTGTGTACTGCGAGCGCTGCTACTCGCAGCTGAGAAGGACCGTGGAGCTAGCGGCGAATTCGGAGAGCGCTGAGCACGTAGTCAAGAAGCGAGACGTGTCCCTGCAACGCGGTCCTAATAGCAGCTTCCTCGCGGCGGGGGCGAGCTCCGTCCACAAGGCATTCTCGTCCTGGCAACGGATCTCTGTGAGGGGGGTAGGCGAAAAGCTTTCGTTTTCCATTCGAACTGCGAGAGAGGCAGACTGTTGCACGGAGCTCTGAGAACAAAGGTGCACGCCCTAGGCGGACTTGGGCAGAAGCAGCGTTCTCTAGCTCTTGGCTGCCGGCGCACTTGTGGTTGTGTGGCGCCCTTGCAGCGGCTTCTGGCCGCCGGCCAGTGAAAGCGGCTCCACGCTTGGGCGAGGGCGGTGAACGAAGCGGCACTAGTCCCGTGCTTGTGTGCACCACGTTACAGGCTACTAGGAGAGGAAGGTGGTTGACTCTCGCTTGCCTTCCCAAGTGCCCTTAGCAGTCGGAAGGAGCAAGCTGAAGCACTGCTGCTTGTGCTGCTCCTTGGTTCCCTTGCAGCCCGCTGTGAAAGCATTGGCGGTCGCTTCTAGGCGCCGAGTTGCACACAGCACCACTGTAAGTGCCGCGGAGAAGGGAAATCCAGAGTGCAGCGAGGAGCTGGACGTGGCTTACGTGCAGTAAGGAGAAGGTGAACCTAGGCACTGCCTCTTCAATCTGGCCGCCTCTGCTCTGGTAGCAACTTTTGCAAGTCGGCAGAGGGAGCTGCGAGTATGTAGAACGGAGGGCAGCGAGACGCCGTGTGTTATGCGCCCTTTCAGGGCTGCTGCCAGGGTGCTACTTTAAGAACGCCTTCTTCTTCCTCGCGTCCTTCCTCCACTATAGTCTCCTGGATTCACCTGAGACTCTTCCTAGGCATCTCCCTGATCCTTTTTGCAATGAGTCTCACATCATTCTCCTGAAGAAACTGTCTGCTTATGGTTTGCATGGGTGGGCTGTTTGCTGGGTGACAAACTGGGTGATGGCCAGGCCCACAGAGTGGTGGGAAATAGAGTTCATCCAGCTGGTCCCCAAGGCTCAGTCTTGGGCCCAGTCCTGTTTAATATCTTGCTCAGTGATCTGGACAAAGTGATAGAGTACACGCCCAGGAAGTTCACAGATGATGCAAAGTTGGCTGGTAGTGTTTTTTTCTTCTGGAGGACAGCAGGCTCTGCTTCTTCTTCCTCCTGTTCTGAGGTCGCTGCTCCCTCTTCATCCCTCATTAAGTGTGCTGATTTTGTCACTTGGATGAGAAAACAAACAATTTTAGCAACAATACTAGTGGCAGGGTACAAGAAAGGAAGAGTTCACACGAATCCCCCCCCCCCCCCCCGCCCAACAACAGAAAATACCTGATGGCTCCTCTGCCCAGCTTACTGACTACACCGGAACCCATTGTCCCCCAAAGATACTCCCTTCTCCCTTCCCCCAGCCATGATGTGAGATGGAATAGAATAACTAAGATTAAGATTCTCCCTATGGAACTCCATCATACTTCGATTCTGGGAAAAAAAATTTCTTGAAGTTCTATCATTTCAGATCATTTGAATTTGAATTTGCATACTAAAAAGTCTAGCCAGAAACTCATGACAATATTAATAGCCCATTCTAGAATGTCCGAGATGATAGACACTTCTTTCAAGAGAATGTGATACCTCACGTGACTTCTCCAGAATTTAAATGAACAGCGGGAGTAGTCTACAAGATTCTTGCTGCCATCTGGATTTCCTGGTATTTGGCTGGTCTATGTAAACCAACCAGCTATTCAGCAGAGGGAATATTAGTGTGATACTTGATGGTATGTGAGATGGAACACAGTAATTTATGGCTTTTTGCATAGTGATGAAGCTGTAAAGAAAGCTCCGTAATGCTCAGACAAGGAGGCTGCTGGACTTCAAGCAGCAAAGGCCCAAAACGAACCAGTGAAAAGGTGTCATTGAAAAAAAAAAAAAAAAGCCAGGTGGGGAGCAAAGTGATACTTAAGGGCAGTTTACTGAAAGAGGGAATCTAGTGAAAAAAAAAGTCCAAGAGTGAAGGAATAACAGAGAAAATGAAACTAAGGAAGGAAATCAATCTCAGCTAATCATTTCAGAAGCTAACAAGTTGTCATTGCAATGATGCATAAAGTGAGAAAAAATAAATATGTCTGCGCCAAAATCTGAAATATGAACTTTACTGCATTCTGTCTTCCACGGAATCATACAACAGTCTGTGATTAAAGATCATGTAGTCCAACTTCCTTGCCAGGTAGATCTTACAGTAGATCAAATTGCTCAAGACTAGCCAAACTGATAAGGAGCACTCTCAATGATGGGGCATCCACAACTTCTCTGGAACACCCGTTTGAGTGTCTCACCAGCTTCATTGTAGAAAAGTTTTTCCTTTTAGCCAATCTAAACCTAGTCTCAGTTTGAAAGCATGGCCCCTTATCCTGTCTCTGCAAACTTTCCTAAAAAGTCTTTCTCCATTTGTCTTATACCCTCTTTACATATTCAAAGGCCACAATACTGTCTCTCCAGAAACCTCTCTTCTCCAGGCTAAAAGATCCTACTTTTCACAAGAACCAGGTCATAAACTGAGATGGAAGACATCTCAGGAGATCAGATCATCCAACAGCTCAGCGTAAGAATAGCTCTGAAGTCAGATCAACTAGCTTAGGGCTGTGTCTGTTTGAATTTTGAAAATTAGCAGGACTTGAAATGCTTCAAGGAAGAGAACTCTGGGTGGCTCCAGAAACAGCCTGAGAAACTCGAGCAAACTCGAAACCTCAGAAACTACCACTGCTTTCTCTCCCTCAGCCCAAGCAGTCCCAAAGAAGAAGCGTTCCCAGCAGGCTGGGATAGCACACATATACACTACATATACGTGACAGGCATCGCCAGCAGCCACATCCTGCTCCTTTCTGTGGCTGGCAAGAGTGAGACTGGATGTTTACATGTGGGCAACCTGGGTCCCTCCAGCAGCTCACACACTCAGCCTGCCCAGTGACCCCACTGAATTCCAGTATTAGCAGTGTGCCAAGGCCACAGCACTATTCTGCTTGCTGGCACAGACCATCACACGCCTCCTAAATCAGTCAGGACTCCCCTGGTCCCACAGCCAGCACCCCACTTGCCCTCCGCCAGGCCACTGCCATTGTTCACCAACTTCTCCACTTTGATCTTTGCTGGTGCTCTCAACACTGGCACACCCAGATGTTCTGCAGCTGTTGTCTCCTGGTGGAAAGGACTTGTAAAGCCATGTTTCCTAACAGGACTTCCACAACCTTTCAAAGCAACCTTTACTGGGGTATGAACAATCTCATTCAAATGTCAACATTTCTTTTCCCGTATGTGAAATCAGAATTTCCTTCTTCCGGGCATGCCCAAAACAAGGCACAAACTACATTGTGCCTTCTGTTTCACATGCTGACTCGTTTGTAAACAATGCTAGGAGAATACCTGTTTTGATCCAAGCTAATCTCTGGCCCTTATAGTGCTTTCGGTAGTTAGTTTTGCTTTGTTATTTACTTGATGTCCCATTGAATTGTTGAATCATAAACAGACTACCTGTCTGTATAGCAGCATAGCAGTGATGAATAAATGCAAGAGAAGGAGCAAGGTGATTGTTTGCTAGACTCTTCCTAGAAACTGAGAAATCTGTTACTTAATGCTGACCACAGCAGATGGAGGAAGCATCCTACATGATGTCAAAGCAATGAAGCTGTAATCACTTTTATGATTACAGTCAAGGCACTGCTTTTGCCACCATAAGTGGAGTGCAGGGAATCTTAAAAGACGACACTCTAACTGTTGTCCATGCTCACTGAGAAAATAATGCTTTTACTGCAGAGCAGGTCTCACCGCAGCTAAATCATGGCTTCAACTGTACACCGCCTTCAAAAAGCCCACAAAAACACAAATGAAAGGATTTGGAACCCAAGGGAATCTCGGATTGTGACATCAGCTCACTCTGGATTCTTTCCAAATTCTCAATTCCATTTTCTTCCGAGCCAATTTTCCCATCTAACTTGAGATGTAATTTATGGATTTCCAACACATCTAGTTACCTTAGAATTAGATTGCCACTAGCCAAAAAGACAGAAACAAGCAGTTAAGTGAAGACTGAAACCATGGGTGTTTAGAACAGCAAAACTTGGGCGAAACTATTCTTAAGAAAACCAAAACTTTTAGGACTTACCCATGTATTTTTGGAGGTGGAAAAAGTTTTACATCGAAAAGTCCCTAGGGAACTCTTTTCAGTGCCTGGAGAGCCGCTGTCGCTCGCCTTTCAAGGACCTATTCGTCACAGCAGAGGCAGCAGAGCACAAGATGGCCGACGAGAAGGGGCAGTGTAGAACTCTCTGTCTGTCTGTGTCTCTACTCAGTGTAGAACGTCTCTATCCTGGCACATTTTCGAGTGCGATACTTCCCTCCGGGTCTTCGGTCCTTGCGAAGCTCTATGTACTGTGAGCGCTGCTACTTGCAGCTGAGAAAGACCGTGGAGCTAGCGGCGAATTCGGAGAGCGCTGAGCACGTAGTCAAGAAGCGAGACGTGTCCCTGCAACGCGGTGCTAATAGCAGCTTCCTCGCGGCGGGGGGGAGCTCCGGCCACAAGGCATTCTCGTCCTGGCAACGGATCTCTGTGAAGGGGGTAGGCGAAAAGCTTTCGTTTTCCATTCGAACTGCGAGAGAGGCAGACTGTTGCACGGAGCTCTGAGAACAAAGGTGCACGCCCTAGGCGGGCTTGGGCAGAAGCAGCGTTCTCTAGCTCTTGGCTGCCGGCACACTGCTGGCTGTGTGGCGCCCCTGCAGCGGCTTCTGGCCGCCGGCAAGTGAAAGCAGCGCCAGGCGTGGGCGAGGGCGGTGAACGAAGCAGCACTCGTCCCGTGCTTGTGTGCACCACGTTACAGGCTACTAGGAGAGGAAGGTGGTTGACTCTCGCTTGCCCTCCCAAGTGCCCTTAGCAGTCGGAAGGAGCAAGCTGAAGCACTGCTGCTTGTGCTGCTCCTTGGTTCCCTTGCAGCCCGCTTTGAAAGCATTGGCGGTCGCTTCTAGGCGCCGAGTTGCACACAGCACCACTGTAAGTGCCGCGGAGAAGGGAAATCCAGAGTGCAGCGAGGAGCTGGACGTGGCTTACGTGCAGTAAGGAGAAGGTGAACCTAGGCACTGCCTCTTCAATCTGGCCGCCTCTGCTCTGGTAGCAACTTTTGCAAGTCGGCAGAGGGAGCCGCGAGTATGTAGAACGGAGGGCAGCGAGACGCCGTGTGTTATGCGCCTTTTCAGGGCTGCTGCCAGGGTGCTACTTTAAGAACGCCTTTTTCTTCCTCGCGTCCTTCTCGCTTCGCTCTAGCTGCATGGAGTACAGCACAGCGAAGGTGTGAGGAAGGGCTCTGCCCCAGCTTTTGCCCCGGCCTGCCTGTGCTGCGCCTTTAGCTGCACACGAGAACAACGGCATTTCTTACCCGCAAGGTAAAAAAGGCTTTAGTGTAGCCTTAGGAATGGCAAGTGCCTAGGCATTAAGTTGAGCGACCACGTATGAGGGAGTCTTTAGAGGTTTCCTCCCCCATGGCGCAGGTGTATTCTCATTCTCGTGCTGAACTGAAAAGTCCGGGCATGGCAAGACTGGCCTGCCTTGTGCAGAGACGAACACAAATGTGGGGCTATGATCCTCTGTGTTCGGAGCTCTGCTTCCGGGTGTGTGGGCCGCCATGAGCCCGCAGCAGCCGCCGAGGACAGTGTGGATTGTGGATGAGTCTGGGCTGGCCCCCCGCCCCCCCGTTGGTCTGACAGCGGCAGAAGTGGCGTAGGAGCGGCATCGCCTGAGGGCCCCATGGGGGGCGGGAAGAGAGCCGGGAGTGACTCCGAGCGACACCGGAAGCGATATCCGTAGGGCCCGGAAGGCCAGCGTTGCCATCGAGTTTGGCCGGTAGGAGGCGTCTAAGGTGCTTTGAAAGGTGGAGCTTCTTTGCTCTAGGACAGACTGGGAGAGCTGAGGGTGTCCAATCTGGAGAACAGAAGGCTCCAGGGAGATCTTCGAGCCCCTTGCAGTGCCTGCTGGGGCTCCAAGATAGCTGGGGAGGGACTTTGGAAAAGGGTCTGGACTCGCAGGACAAGGGGGAATAGCTTCAAACTGCCAGAGGGCTGGGATAGATGGGATATTGGAAAGGAATTCTTCCTTGGGTGGGTGCTGAGGCACATGTTGCTCAAAGAGGCTGTGTAGGAGCCCCATGGCAGGAAGCGTCCAGGGCCAGGCTGGAGCGGACATGGAGCAACCTGGACTAGTGGAAAAGTGTCCCTGCCCGTGTCAGGATGTGGGAAGAAGATAATTTGTCTCTAAGGTCGCTTCCAGTCCAAACCATTCTGGGATTCTAGGATTCATGGAAGGCCCTTTTCCAAGTGAAGTGTTGTATCTCTTGGCTCCCAGCTTGTAGTTGCCGGTTCTTCTGGAAGCAGGCGTGGCGAAGCAGCTGTGATGAGCCATGGGTTCTCAATAGGACGAGTGTGATATATTTGCAGAGAGGAAGGCTGCAGACAGATCTTCAAGGTCCAGGTAAAACAAGCAAAGGATTGAATAGAAGCCAAAGATTGGTTGTGTTAGTCAGTTTGCTGGCTGTTGAAATGGCCCCAGGTAATTTTCAACATTTCTAATTTGGATTTGTTTGAGTAAAAAATGAATGTGTTACCTCCAGCGTAGGCTCTCCAATGCATCTCCATGTGCTCCCATCTCTTTGTTGTATATCGGGTTCTATTAACTGAAGACAGAATCATAACACAGTAGTAAAACATTTAGAGGTGTAGTTAGCCAGCTTCAGGAGTTTTCAACTCAGCTGTTGACTTTTCTGGTAACTGTAGGCAAGGCAACACAATCCAGTTACTCCACTTTTCCTCTCTGAGGAAAAGATGATTTTTTTTTTTTTTTTTTTTTCTCATTTTGAAAATAGCCTTGAATGAAGAGAGTTATGCACGTGGCATGTAGGATTCATTATTTTACCTTTCTCTTCTGTTGTCTTTCGCGTACTAGTCTTTTTAAAATTTTTTTGTCGCTGTTCTCCATTCAGTAGGTTTGAAAGAATTCTAATTGTTGAGATGATGGTTCTTTGAAGGCTCACTTAGCCCACCTTTTGGGTGAAGGAAAGAAGAAGACAAGGTCCTCTAGGAAGAGTAAAAAGCATACTTTCAAGAGGCATTCAGAGATGTCTGCTGATGCCACGCAATTACCGTGTAATCAGCAGAAATGTGTTGGAAAAACACCCATCAGTGACTTCACAAGAAAGCCACACTCAAGACAGGTAAAGAACAGAAGCATAAAACCCCAAAGGTATGAAATGGACAGATTTTCATTGGGAATGAGCAACTCCTGAATTCTTGGTTCTAGAACTAGGGGCTTGTAATAAATAGACTGTCTCCTTGCCAAACGTAAACTTGGTGTCATGAACTGCTCACTGCCCGTTGAAGTGCAGGGCTAGTAGACTAATATTTGCCATGGCAGGCATATTGTATGGCTTTCCTGTTAAAAAGAAATTGGTTTTGCTCATAGCAATCTAGATATGTACCCAGTCTGACACCTATTTTTTAGGCTATATTTCCAAGTAAATGGCTTCCATGATGATGCAGTAAGTTTATGTCATGAACAGGAATGAAGTGATTGCATGCATCCTTTTTTACCCTAAGCCAGCTGCTGAGTAATGAGACAGAGACTCTCACTGACGCCAAGGAGTGCCCGTGCTTTTGGGAAAAGCACTGGGCAGATAAAGCCTATTTCCACATTTCTTGCTAGCGTCTCCTTCAAAGTTCATGGGTTTGTGCATCTTTTAGAGCTGTTCTAGATGTTCTTTGTAGTTTACATGTACTAAATGTAGCAGGTATTGCTTTCATGCCGTCCTACTAGATTTGAAGTTGGGATCTACTCAGGCTTCAATGTCTCAGAAGAAGCAACGTCGATTCTTTGAATTCTACTCTTGAACGTGAGAATGCTACTTATGTAGTTAATGAATTAATTAAATCGAATTCACTTGAATGGAAAAATTGTCTTGTTCATGTAGATTTTTAACTTGGGAAATTGATATTTGAGTTCTACTTTTCATTGTTGTTGCTTTTCTGTATTCTTTGATTGCACAGATAGCAGATGTACTGACCAAGTATTGTGTGAAACTGGAGGAAATGCCCTTCCTCTTGGCAGCTGATGTTCACAAGCTCATTAACGCTAAGGCCATGGTAAATGTTTTACCTGGGGCAAGATAGCAGTCTGAATATTCCTAGAATGTCTTTCTTTCCCCAGATGAAATTCATTTTTTCTGCCTATCAATCACTGAAATATAGAAGAAATTTCTACTTGACGGGGTATTGGTTATCATTTGTGTTCTTTTCTCCCCTCATTTTCTGTAGAAGAGACAATTTTTGGTTTGTTTTTGCATGTTGTATGCTGCTTCTACTTCTGGTTTTGTTTTTTAATACACAGAATATAAACGGAGCACTGCTGGATAATGAGAGGGCAACTGCCAAGCTACTCTTGAATCGAATGAAATCAGAGCTTGAGAAAGAAAAATGGCATCAACTGAAATGGCAAGGGACTGGAAGCTCATGCAAAAGAAGTGTGGAGTTCAGAGTTTCAGGTCAGAAATTTGGCAGTCTTCTTTTGGACAATGAGCAACACCAAGAGGCTAGTGTTCACTTTTGGTTTCTGTTAAAGTAATACTTGATCATTTTTTCTTTCTACGTGATACCACGTATGATATCACATATATCATGTGATTCCATTCTACATATCTACTTTCCATCCTGCAGAGAATTTATGGCAAGTGAAGAAATACAGAATCCCCCAACTGTGAATATGGAAATGGAAAAGTTGATAAAGGAGCAGATGGTACTCAGTGAAGAGAGACTGAAGGTTTTGCAATATATCGGGTATGGCAAAAGAGGGTATAGCATAAAGGAAAACAATTGTTGCTGGAGTTAATGAAGGACTTGGCTACAAAATGCACTTTGCTTCCTGTCAATGTGTGATTGCTAAATGCAGCAGTAAGGCAGGGTCTACATCTATTTCTGTACAGCTCTTTTGAATGGAAAAAATGCATTCTTGATTTTCAGTGCCCCAGCTACACTTAATAGGTGGCGATCAGGCTCTAAAAATGGAGGAATGCAGAAGTAAATCTCGAAACGTAGCAGAAATGGGCAAAGAGGGGTGGAGAGCTAGAACTTGGTGTTTTTGTCAAGGCATTTTTTTCTCCATGGCGTGGGATTTTATTTGCGGAATAAATGAAGAGAGGAGTCTGGATAGAAATCTAACCTTGCTACGTTTGAATATCCATCCTGAACACAAGACACATTGGTGTGGGTGCAATGCATTACGATCTTTACAGGGAGGTTTTTTACAGTGGATGTAGGAACCAGGTAGATGACAGTTAGTTCCTTATCGGGCAGTAAACAGTTGGCCTTGAACAACAACAATCTCAGGTTTATTTTCATTGCCAAGATGGCTGTAAATAAAAGAACGCCCAGTAGTATGGATATTCGGATTCATAATTTTATATTTGAAGTACTGACTGGTTTGTATTTTAGGATACCTGACTCTTGTTTCCTGCTTTGATAGCACCCTGTTGCCTCCAACACGTGCCAAATCTGATGGAAACGAATGGTGCAGAACTCTGGAGAATTGAAACAAAAGTCTAGGTAGGTCGGGAAATCCTAAGAACAGTCTGGAATTCAAGCAATATTTTCTTTTCTCCTGGGCAACGATGAGGCAGACGGTTGCTTTGAGAGTGCATGTTTGCTCTATTCTTTGTTCCGTGTGTTGCCACATACCTTCTCAGTTGCTTGGAGGTGGCAGTAAGAGCCAAAGAAGCTGCCTGTGGCATGGCTTTCCTTTGGCCAGTACAAACACCTGTGCATGGGGAGATCTAGCAGGAACTGGCTCGGTTAGAATGAATCTGGGGGAAATCAAATGTTAATTTTGACGTGGATCCCTTCTCAGTCATACAAAAATACTCCTTTTTAACTCCTGGAGAAGAAGAGGGGAAGTATGAGAAGAAGAGGGGAAGTATTGGAGATACTTCCTTTCTCTGTGTCCTTGCAGCATGCCTTCCCGCTCTGTGTCTGCCTTCTCTTGCTCCAGAGCACATCCAGTTGGGATGTTTGTAGCCTGTATGGTAGCAAAGAAGTTGGTAGCGATTGTTAAGTACCTTGCTACTTTGAAGCGTAATGATAAACAGCTGTGTATGAAAATGTCTTGATTTCTTTGGCTGGTAATGTCTGGTGTCTGTAGGCACTGCTGGCATCTGTTCCGTGTGCTGAGATTCAGCACATGGCCTCTGTCATGTTTCCATGTCACACTGCACTGTGAAAGATGGGAATTTTGACTGTGGTCTGTTCCGTATCATTCAGACAGCCCTAATGTGGAGTGCGTGGAGAAAATGAGCATCCAGTATGAGCTGGTCGAGGGCAAATGTCAGGAGAAAGGGCAGATGTGCAAGTTGAGTGCCACAGCTTTTGGCTGTGATAGCCGTGGTCCAATGTGTCATTAAGAGTAAAGTGCGTCTGAGGATGCACCAGACAGTGAGATAACAAGTGGAATTCCTTTTTAACCTCCTCCTTACTCTGTTCAAAAAGTAAGCCATCCGTTTGGTTTCACAGTAGTAGTCGGTATTTGTGCTTGAAATGTGGAAAAGCCGTAACAAATGCCAGTAATGAAGGGAGTGCTGTCCTACATGAATGTGGAAGATGCAAGGAGCCTCAGCCCTTGTGCTAAATCTGTCTTATCTTGGGAAAGAAATTCCACCTCTGCCTCAATTTCTCCCTTTGTGTCCAACCAGATGGTATTGTTTAGTAATCTAATATGGCATGTGGGAGGCTGAATCTATCTCTGTCCATCACAAGAAAAGAAACACTACGTTTAGCCAGGCTCTCTGAAAGCCACACAGTATTTCTTCTGTGCATGTCAATAATTTGTTCTTCTTTTCCTTCAGATGACCCTGTTGGATGTGAACATTTGCACAGCAGAAGATGCTGAAGTTGTGCACTCCAACATGCTTCAGATGACTGAGAAACGAAAATGTAGGTTTGAAGAAGAAGTGGAGCACGTGGATGTACGTTTCTTTTATTTGATGACATATATCTTCATCACTCCTTGGGATTAGTCTGTTCTTCCTGTGCTCCCACCTGCAATGCCTTCTGCGTGGTAGGCTATTGATGTCACCTTAGAAAGAGGTCCATAGTGTGACAAAACACTCCAGAGAAACAGTTTGGTGTGGAAGAGTTTCATGTGGAAGTGTTCATAATTCTTGTGTTTATTATTTGTAATAGAAATAGATTGTATTTTTATGATCATTTCTATCTGAAATACATAGGATAGCGATGAATGACGTATGGCCCAGTCTGCTTAAGATCAGACTTCAGGAAGAGCTGGAAATGATCTCCCAAATGTCTTCCAATCTTTTCTATACATAAAAAAAGTCGGGCAGTTGTTTCTAAAGGGATAAATTATAGAATGTGATTTGGTGCTTTATGGTGCCAGAATAAACAGAAGTTTTGAGAATCCGCATTCTTACCAGTTTACTTGGAGACTGATTTTTTTTTACTCTCCAGATAGAAGACGCCATGTTGGATACCAGTCGTAAAATTCCAGGCAGCCTTTTATCATGTTACATATCCTCTTACTCATTCATTTCACCTTCCAGCAGTTTAGAAAGAACTTGTTCACTTGAATGTTTTTCTTTGGAGTGATTTGAAGGAGACGGCTAAATGGCCATAATCCAGGTAGAAACATAAAAACAAGGGTGTGCTATAAAGACAGGACTTCTTAATGCAAAGAGCCCTCTGAAATTCAAAATACCTGCTATAAAATTAAAAATGTAATCTTTGACTTTTAGATGGGAATTTCTCCTCTTCAGTTTCATTCTGTCAGGTGCATTTTTGCTAACTGCTTGATTCACGCTGAATGGACAGTCCTGTCTTATTGTTGGTATGGCAACAGCGATAGAGATCACTGCTGCTTTCTGTAGAAAGTGGCTGCAAGTTGCTATGACGAGATCTTGTGCAGGTCTAGAGTCTGATTGGATGTGAGGTTCTCATTGTTTCAGAACACCAACTTGGGGTGGCAGTGTCAGAGGTGTTCATTATCTAGGAAGATTTTCATAGGCGATGAGTTTTGCTGAGGTAGCTTTCTCTTCTGGGTGTAGAAGATATGTGCATAATTAACTTCCTTGAATCCTAAAGAGCTGGGGAGATTTTAGTATCTACGAAACCATTTTTACTAGCTTTTTTATGTGGCCTTAGATGATGAAAGTGATCTGGATACAATCTTAGAAAAAAGGCAAACGGTGAGCTGTGAGGAAGAGCTGAAGGAGTATTTGGAGAACACCCTTTCTTCTTGAGATCAACTTAGAACAAGGTATGAATTTGGTATGTTTTGTAAACTTAAAAGGTAGAGCATCTTTGAACATTGGTTGTACTACTTAGGCCTTGTTTTAATGCTGTTGTGTGAAGGTATGGAAAAAGAGTGCTTTTCACTTCATGTAAGAATATAGAATAATGTCCCTACTGAACAAGGTTAAGGCAAATAATGCCCACGGTTTAGGAATGGGACAAAGGAAGACTGCTATCATTCAAAAACCATAGCACATCAGTATTACTGTGCATACCGTCACATCCATGCCTTATTCAGAAGGTAAAAGTAGTAGTGCAGATTCTTGGATCACCGGAATCAGAAGTTGGTCTGCACCATCATCTCTTCACTCATAGATTTGATCTCATTCAAAGTTCTAGGAACTCAGACGTTTAAGACAGCCAAGCACCGGCAACTTTAAAAACCATCTAAAAATGGGTACAATACCGCTCTCCTTCCTGAAGATCTTAGCAGCAGCTCTGAAGCCGTAGAGGAAGCAGCGCTGTTCACACACCCAGGAGGTCTTTCCTACCTGCTCGATCAGAGGCACATTAGAAGAGCAGTGTGGACCTGAGGGGCAGATGCACATACCTTCACACACCTCGCAGTGGGACTGTGGTTAGAGCTGGAGGTTTGATACTCTTCCTAATAATTTGAGCCGTTAAAACAAAGCCAGAGGTAACAGACCAAGTGAAAATACAATGCCAGGTTGCGGAAAGAGAATGTTACCTATCTGAACTCGTACAAAAATTCCCCATCATTCTCTTTGTTTAGGAGACCAAGCCAATGTCCGTGTAAATGAAAACAAGTGTGAATATTGATTTTTCTTGAATCAAGACTCAGCTTTATGTCCAAGTCAAAGGCAAATAAACCAGAAAGGCTCCGCTGAGCACAGTGCAGAACTAACATGGAAGACAGTCATTTGACCTCTTATGTAAGCAGTGTTGGTGTGGTTCCCCATCCAAAAGGAAGGATGTCAAATGCTTCTTTGGAAATATTTTAACTTCTCTGCGTTTCTTTCTTTGTAATGAACTAATCTCTAACAAGCCAGGACGTGATTGTGTTCAGTAGAAACAGATCAATGGCAACATTTAGCCTAAAGGTTTTATGAGATTGATCAGGAAGTTCGATTTAGATTTAAAGGCACTGTAGTCATATTTAATTTTATTTCTCTCCGCACTTGAGTCTCTTAAACAGGGACCTTCAATTGGACAGGAACGGGACACTGAAGCAAATTGTAATGGATGACGTAATGGCTTACCCAGAAGCATTTTGTGGGAATTGATTTCTTCTAGGTATCCATCAGCCAGCATTTTAGTGTGAAGGGAATCTTCAAACAGGTAAAACAAAAATTCCCGTTGGTTTCAAACCTGACTGCTATATTAATTTTTCACTTTGGAGAAAAATTTCATGACCTTTAAAATTCAGACTGTATCAAGTATTGTTTCAGCCATTGAAGAAAGTGCTTTTGATGGAGATAGGAGAGGGAAACCAAAACATTTCTCAGAGCCACACTTTGAGCTCTGTCCTTGTTACAAACGGCACTTGAGCAAATGCATTTGCCTTTGGAACAGAAAACGACAAGGTAACAGGCTTATCATTACGGATTTGAGTGTTCCAGGTTCTTTAGGTAGTAAGTGATCTATTCAAGATGATCTCTTCCTGAAATAGATCCATTTTGAGAAGGGATATGGATTTCTTAGAAGAAGGCAAATCCCTATGTTAAAACGGTGTGGTGGGTGTTTTTTGTTGTTGTTGTTTTGCTTTTAGAACTTGCAAGGCACAATCGACTTCATAGCTGGAGATGCAGATAAGACCACGACATTCCAAACAGGTGTTTCTTTTTGGTTGTTTTTCAATCTGTCTATCTTTGGATTGTAACCAGTAGAACTGTGCTTGAACTGGAAAGAAGTAGCGGAGGTTTCAGAAGTGGAGCATGCGGTGGAACAGTAAGCTGAGAGCATTGTGCAAGGAGAGGAAAGAGGGGAAAATGGTAAGAGTTTCCTGAGTCGGAAGGGACCCCTAGGGATCGTCAAAGTCCAACTCCTGGCCCTGCACAGACACTCCAACAGTCCCACCCTCTGCATCCCTGAGAGCATTGGCCAAACGCTCCTGGATCTCTGGCAGCCTTGGGGCTGTGCCCATTGCCTGGAGAACCTATTCAGTGCCCGACCAGCCTCTGAGGAAAAAAACCTTTCCCTGATAGCCAGCCTAATCGTCCCCTGACACAGCTCCTGGCATTCCCTTGGCTCCTGTCCCTGGTCGCAGAGAGCAGAGAGCAAAGCTGTCCCTGTGCTGCCCTTGGGAGGAGCTGAGAGGTCCCAAGTGAGGTGTGAGCTCAGTGTCCTCTCTGCAGCTGAACCAAATGCCCTGAGCCACTCTTTGTATGGCTTTCCCTCCAGCCTCTTCGCTATCCCTGTGTCCCTCCTTTGGACATTTCTCCAATAGCCTGAGGTCTTTCTGACGCTGTGGCATCCAAAATTGCCCCCAGGGCTTGAAGAGAGCGCAGTCCCAGCCCAGAGCAGAGCGGGACAATCGCCTCTCTCGAGCGAGCGGTGCCAGAAGATAGGGACAGTTGTCAAAAAATCAGCTGGAGAAAGAAATCTAACAGAGAAACGGGTGATCTTGGCACAGGAAATGGAAGAAGCAGAGGAAGAAGAAGATGAGGAGAGGATTCCTTGTAAAAGTGAAGAAAATGAGCATGCAGAACAGGGACTAAGCATTATGCAGGTAAGTGAGCAAGAGAATAAGTTTGAAAGTGAAGGCAGTTTTGTCCAAAAGAAGGAGGAATAGGAAGTCTTTTTGCTGAGAATGAATAGAAAGTTTTTTTGCATTTAGTTTGTATACGAAGCGCACAGGGCTCTAGATCCTTTTGTGGGAAAATGGAGTGTGTAAAGTTGCCAATCATTTTGGAGCGAATTTGGAGGTTTTTGGGGTCCCAGGTGAATTTTGGGTTGAATTCTGGGGATTTGGGAGTGCCCAGGTGAATTGGGGGGGGCGGGGCGGGGCGGGGATTTGGGGAGATCCAGGTGAGTTTTGAGGGGTCCCAGGTTGATTTTGGGGGAGAATTTGTGGAATTTTGGGGGATCCCGGGTAGCGAGGTTTGGGGTGAATTTGTGGAATGTGGGGAGTCCCAGTTGAATTTTAGGGGGAATTTGTGGAATTCTAGGGATCTCAGGGGAATTTTGGGGTGAATTTGGTGAATTTTAGGGTATACGTGTGAATTTTAGGGTTCTCAGGTGAGTTTTGGGAATGCCAGACGTATTTTGGGGTGAATTCTGTCGATTTTGGGGTATCCAGGTGAGCATTTGGAAGTCGTGGGAGAATTTTGGGATGAATTTGGGGGGATGCAGGTGGATTTTCCGGGGAATTTTGGTGATTTTGGGGAGTCCCAGATGGGTCTGGGAGTGAATTTGGTGGATTTGGGGGTATCTGGGAGGGTTTTGAGGGGGATTGGAGACATTTTGGAGTGAATTTGGGAGGTGTTGGAGGGACTGGGTCTTGGGGGTGATTTGAGGGGTTTTGGGGGTTGCAGGTGGGATTTTGGGGTGAAGCCCTGGGATTTGGGGGTCCCCCGTGAATTTTGGGGTGAATTTGTGGGCTTTTGGGAGTTGCCAGGTGAGTGCTGAGCGTCCCAGGGGGGACTTCGGGGTGAATTTTGGGGATTTGGGGTTTCCCAGGTGAATTTCTGAGGTGGAAAGGTTCAAAAAGGGTTTTTTTTGAAAACAAGTTAAAGCCAGAAGGTTATTGAAAATTAATAGATGTGATGCAAGTAGGTAATATGCAGACAATACACAGCGAGACAAATCATGGGAAAAATACAGTGGTAACACATGAGTGTGTGAGGATGGGATCAGTATAGCTAAGGCTCAGTTGAAGCTGAATTTGGAAAAGCATGCCAAAACTAAGAATAATAAAGGCACCTACGGGTATTTCAGTGGGAAAAGGAAGATGAAAAGAAACCTATCACACCTCCCCTATTCCCCCCCCCCCCCCCCACCCCCATAAGCCAGACAGGACTAGTGACAACAGACAAGGAGAAGGCTGAGGTACTCAACAAGTGTTGGTCTCAATTTTTACTGCCAGTCACTATTTCCACATCTCTCAGGTTATTGGACTGGTGGACTTGATTCTAACCCATAGTAGCAGGTCAGCTTTCAGACCACTTGAGGAACCTGAGCATGCAAGACCATGGGACCCACCCAGAGGCATGTCAGGGCCCTGAGAGAACTGGCAGCTGTAGTTGCTAAGGTGCTTTCTCCATCATATTTGAGAAATCAAGGTAACCAGCTGAAGTCTCCAGACACTGTGTTGTATTGACTCCAGTCCTCTTGGTCTTTTTTGTAAATCTTAGAGCTCTGAGTCAATTTCTGCAGAGGATTCCCAATGCAGTTTCAAAAATGGAATCTTTGTTACTGGTCCTCATGTTGATCTTGGATATTTCCATTTTCTGCACTCCTTTATTTTCGAAACATTTGTAATGACTGAAAAGAAAGCTGAGACGAGGCATTATGCTCTTTCCAGTGATAGAAATGGACCAGTATTCTTTTCAGACAAATATAATTTTTGCTGTGTCTAAGCACATGTGCATACCTGTGTTTGATTTATGTGTCCAGGTTTTGGCAATGGGGCAGCCACAGGGCCGTCCTGAGACAATGGCCCAGGTGCTGCCCTGTCCCGCTTTCTTCCAACTGGCTCCACTTCAGGATGTCCTCCCTGCTGAGAGAAGAGGCTGGGACAGCACCTTTAGAAATGTGACTTTCTGGGTTTTTTTTTGTTTTGTTTTGTTTTGTTATTTTTAAAGTTACTAAAAACCTTCACCCTGATTTTTTGTGTTGGGTTTGGGGTTTTTTTTCAGTTTTGGGTGGGTTTTTTGGTGGGCTTTTTTGGGGGCTTTTTTTGTCTCTTTGGGGATTATTGGTTGGGGGGTTCTGTGTGTTTGTTTGGTCTGCTTTTTTTGTTTGTTTGTTTGTTTGTTTGTTTGTTTATTACGGTTTTGTAGAGTTTTTTAAGCAAATTGATTGGAAAACTGAATAGTCCTCCACTATAGTCTCCTGGATTCACCTGAGACTCTTCCTAGGCATCTCCCTGATCCTTTTTGCAATGAGTCTCACATCATTCTCCTGAAGAAACTGTCTGCTTATGGTTTGCATGGGTGGGCTGTTTGCTGGGTGACAAACTGGGTGATGGCCAGGCCCACAGAGTGGTGGGAAATAGAGTTCATCCAGCTGGTCCCCAAGGCTCAGTCTTGGGCCCAGTCCTGTTTAATATCTTGCTCAGTGTTCTGGACAAGGGCATAGAGTACACGCCCAGGAAGTTCACAGATGATGCAAAATTGGCTGGTAGTGTTTTTTTCTTCTGGAGGACAGCAGGCTCTGCTTCTTCTTCCTCCTGTTCTGAGGTCGCTGCTCCCTCTTCATCCCTCATTAAGTGTGCTGATTTTGTCACTTGGATGAGAAAACAAACAATTTTAGCAACAATACTAGTGGCAGGGTACAAGAAAGGAAGAGTTCACACGAATCCCCCCCCCCCCCCCCCCGCCCAACAACAGAAAATACCTGATGGCTCCTCTGCCCAGCTTACTGACTACACCGGAACCCATTGTCCCCCAAAGATACTCCCTTCTCCCTTCCCCCAGCCATGATGTGAGATGGAATAGAATAACTAAGATTAAGATTCTCCCTATGGAACTCCATCATACTTCGATTCTGGGAAAAAAAATTTCTTGAAGTTCTATCATTTCAGATCATTTGAATTTGAATTTGCATACTAAAAAGTCTAGCCAGAAACTCATGACAATATTAATAGCCCATTCTAGAATGTCCGAGATGATAGACACTTCTTTCAAGAGAATGTGATACCTCACGTGACTTCTCCAGAATTTAAATGAACAGCGGGAGTAGTCTACAAGATTCTTGCTGCCATCTGGATTTCCTGGTATTTGGCTGGTCTATGTAAACCAACCAGCTATTCAGCAGAGGGAATATTAGTGTGATACTTGATGGTATGTGAGATGGAACACAGTAATTTATGGCTTTTTGCATAGTGATGAAGCTGTAAAGAAAGCTCCGTAATGCTCAGACAAGGAGGCTGCTGGACTTCAAGCAGCAAAGGCCCAAAACGAACCAGTGAAAAGGTGTCATTGAAAAAAAAAAAAAAAAAGCCAGGTGGGGAGCAAAGTGATACTTAAGGGCAGTTTACTGAAAGAGGGAATCTAGTGAAAAAAAAAGTCCAAGAGTGAAGGAATAACAGAGAAAATGAAACTAAGGAAGGAAATCAATCTCAGCTAATCATTTCAGAAGCTAACAAGTTGTCATTGCAATGATGCATAAAGTGAGAAAAAATAAATATGTCTGCGCCAAAATCTGAAATATGAACTTTACTGCATTCTGTCTTCCACGGAATCATACAACAGTCTGTGATTAAAGATCATGTAGTCCAACTTCCTTGCCAGGTAGATCTTACAGTAGATCAAATTGCTCAAGACTAGCCAAACTGATAAGGAGCACTCTCAATGATGGGGCATCCACAACTTCTCTGGAACACCCGTTTGAGTGTCTCACCAGCTTCATTGTAGAAAAGTTTTTCCTTTTAGCCAATCTAAACCTAGTCTCAGTTTGAAAGCATGGCCCCTTATCCTGTCTCTGCAAACTTTCCTAAAAAGTCTTTCTCCATTTGTCTTATACCCTCTTTACATATTCAAAGGCCACAATACTGTCTCTCCAGAAACCTCTCTTCTCCAGGCTAAAAGATCCTACTTTTCACAAGAACCAGGTCATAAACTGAGATGGAAGACATCTCAGGAGATCAGATCATCCAACAGCTCAGCGTAAGAATAGCTCTGAAGTCAGATCAACTAGCTTAGGGCTGTGTCTGTTTGAATTTTGAAAATTAGCAGGACTTGAAATGCTTCAAGGAAGAGAACTCTGGGTGGCTCCAGAAACAGCCTGAGAAACTCGAGCAAACTCGAAACCTCAGAAACTACCACTGCTTTCTCTCCCTCAGCCCAAGCAGTCCCAAAGAAGAAGCGTTCCCAGCAGGCTGGGATAGCACACATATACACTACATATACGTGACAGGCATCGCCAGCAGCCACATCCTGCTCCTTTCTGTGGCTGGCAAGAGTGAGACTGGATGTTTACATGTGGGCAACCTGGGTCCCTCCAGCAGCTCACACACTCAGCCTGCCCAGTGACCCCACTGAATTCCAGTATTAGCAGTGTGCCAAGGCCACAGCACTATTCTGCTTGCTGGCACAGACCATCACACGCCTCCTAAATCAGTCAGGACTCCCCTGGTCCCACAGCCAGCACCCCACTTGCCCTCCGCCAGGCCACTGCCATTGTTCACCAACTTCTCCACTTTGATCTTTGCTGGTGCTCTCAACACTGGCACACCCAGATGTTCTGCAGCTGTTGTCTCCTGGTGGAAAGGACTTGTAAAGCCATGTTTCCTAACAGGACTTCCACAACCTTTCAAAGCAACCTTTACTGGGGTATGAACAATCTCATTCAAATGTCAACATTTCTTTTCCCGTATGTGAAATCAGAATTTCCTTCTTCCGGGCATGCCCAAAACAAGGCACAAACTACATTGTGCCTTCTGTTTCACATGCTGACTCGTTTGTAAACAATGCTAGGAGAATACCTGTTTTGATCCAAGCTAATCTCTGGCCCTTATAGTGCTTTCGGTAGTTAGTTTTGCTTTGTTATTTACTTGATGTCCCATTGAATTGTTGAATCATAAACAGACTACCTGTCTGTATAGCAGCATAGCAGTGATGAATAAATGCAAGAGAAGGAGCAAGGTGATTGTTTGCTAGACTCTTCCTAGAAACTGAGAAATCTGTTACTTAATGCTGACCACAGCAGATGGAGGAAGCATCCTACATGATGTCAAAGCAATGAAGCTGTAATCACTTTTATGATTACAGTCAAGGCACTGCTTTTGCCACCATAAGTGGAGTGCAGGGAATCTTAAAAGACGACACTCTAACTGTTGTCCATGCTCACTGAGAAAATAATGCTTTTACAGCAGAGCAGGTCTCACCGCAGCTAAATCATGGCTTCAACTGTACACCGCCTTCAAAAAGCCCACAAAAACACAAATGAAAGGATTTGGAACCCAAGGGAATCTCGGATTGTGACATCAGCTCACTCTGGATTCTTTCCAAATTCTCAATTCCATTTTCTTCCGAGCCAATTTTCCCATCTAACTTGAGATGTAATTTATGGATTTCCAACACATCTAGTTACCTTAGAATTAGATTGCCACTAGCCAAAAAGACAGAAACAAGCAGTTAAGTGAAGACTGAAACCATGGGTGTTTAGAACAGCAAAACTTGGGCGAAACTATTCTTAAGAAAACCAAAACTTTTAGGACTTACCCATGTATTTTTGGAGGTGGAAAAAGTTTTACATCGAAAAGTCCCTAGGGAACTCTTTTCAGTGCCTGGAGAGCCGCTGTCGCTCGCCTTTCAAGGACCTATTCGTCACAGCAGAGGCAGCAGAGCACAAGATGGCCGACGAGAAGGGGCAGTGTAGAACTCTCTGTCTGTCTGTGTCTCTACTCAGTGTAGAACGTCTCTATCCTGGCACATTTTCGAGTGCGATACTTCCCTCCGGGTCTTCGGTCCTTGCGAAGCTCTATGTACTGTGAGCGCTGCTACTTGCAGCTGAGAAAGACCGTGGAGCTAGCGGCGAATTCGGAGAGCGCTGAGCACGTAGTCAAGAAGCGAGACGTGTCCCTGCAACGCGGTGCTAATAGCAGCTTCCTCGCGGCGGGGGGGAGCTCCGGCCACAAGGCATTCTCGTCCTGGCAACGGATCTCTGTGAAGGGGGTAGGCGAAAAGCTTTCGTTTTCCATTCGAACTGCGAGAGAGGCAGACTGTTGCACGGAGCTCTGAGAACAAAGGTGCACGCCCTAGGCGGGCTTGGGCAGAAGCAGCGTTCTCTAGCTCTTGGCTGCCGGCGCACTTGTGGTTGTGTGGCGCCCTTGCAGCGGCTTCTGGCCGCCGGCAAGTGAAAGCAGCGCCAGGCGTGGGCGAGGGCGGTGAACGAAGCAGCACTCGTCCCGTGCTTGTGTGCACCACGTTACAGGCTACTAGGAGAGGAAGGTGGTTGACTCTCGCTTGCCCTCCCAAGTGCCCTTAGCAGTCGGAAGGAGCAAGCTGAAGCACTGCTGCTTGTGCTGCTCCTTGGTTCCCTTGCAGCCCGCTGTGAAAGCATTGGCGGTCGCTTCTAGGCGCCGAGTTGCACACAGCACCACGGTAAGTGCCGCGGAGAAGGGAAATCCAGAGTGCAGCGAGGAGCTGGACGTGGCTAACGCGCAGTAAGGAGAAGGTGAACCTAGGCACTGCCTCTTCAATCTGGCCGCCTCTGCTCTGGTAACAACTTTCGCAAGTCGGCAGAGGGAGCTGCGAGTATGTAGAACGGAGGGCAGCGAGACGCCGTGTGTTATGCGCCCTTTCAGGGCTGCTGCCAGGGGGCTAGTTTAAGTACGCTTTTTTCTTCCTCGCGTCCTTCTCGCTTCGCTCTAGCTGCATGGAGTACAGTACAGCGAAGGAGTGAGGAGGGGCAGTGCCGCAGCTTTGGCCCTGGCGTGCAACGGCTGTCTGCTGCTTTTCCAAGCAGAAAGACCACTGAGAAGTGAAAGCGATAGTGAAGGAGCTCTTTGACTGCTCGTGTGCTCTTCGCTGCACTGCGCCGCTGGCAAGCGGCTTCGTTCTTCGCCTTCTGCCGTCCGGCGAGAGCTGAACTCCAGCGGTCAGTTGCAGCTCTGCCCAACAGCGTGTTCTCGGTTCTGCGGGCAAGCACGCCCTCTTGCCTTGGCCCCGAGAGCAAAGTCCCGAGCGAGCACTCGACTCAGTGCAATGCACCCGGAAGGACGCTCTCGCTCGCCTTTCAAGGAGCGATTCCTAACAGCAGAAGCAGCAGAGGCACAAACTGCACGACGAGAGGGGACAACGTAGAACACGTCTCTGTCCTGGCACATTTGCGTGCGCGATACTTCCCTCCGGGTCTTCGGGCCTTGCGAAGCTCTGTGTACTGCGAGCGCTGCTACTCGCAGCTGAGAAGGACCGTGGAGCTAGCGGCGAATTCGGAGAGCTCTTCGCTGCACTGCGCCGCTCGCAAGCGGCTTCGTTCTTCGCCTTCTGCCGTCCGGCGAGAGCTGAACTCCAGCGGTCAGTTGCAGCTCTGCCCAATAGCGTGTTCTCGGTTCTTCGGGCAAGCACGCCCTCTTGCCTTGGCCGCGAGAGCAAAGTCCCGAGCGAGCACTCGACTCAGTGCAATGCACCCGGAAGGACGCTCTCGCTCGCCTTTCAAGGAGCGATTCCTAACAGCAGAAGCAGCAGAGGCACAAACTGCACGACGAGAGGGGACAACGTAGATCACGTCTCTGTCCTGGCACATTTGCGTGTGCGATACTTCCCTCCGGGTCTTCGGGCCTTGCGAAGCTCTGTGTACTGCGAGCGCTGCTACTCGCAGCTGAGAAGGACCGTGGAGCTAGCGGCGAATTCGGAGAGCTCTTCGCTGCACTGCGCCGCTCGCAAGCGCCTTCGTTCTTCGCCTTCTGCCGTCCGGCGAGAGCTGAACTCCAGCGGTCAGTTGCAGCTCTGCCCAACAGCGTGTTCTCGGTTCTGCGGGCAAGCACGCCCTCTTGCCTTGGCCGCGAGAGCAAAGTCCCGAGCGAGCACTCGACTCAGTGCAATGCACCCGGAAGGACGCTCTCGCTCGCCTTTCAAGGAGCGATTCCTAACAGCAGAAGCAGCAGAGGCACAAACTGCACGACGAGAGGGGACAACGTAGAACACGTCTCTGTCCTGGCACATTTGCGTGTGCGATACTTCCCTCCGGCTCTTCGGGCCTTGCGAAGCTCTGTGTACTGCGAGCGCTGCTACTCGCAGCTGAGAAGGACCGTGGAGCTAGCGGCGAATTCGGAGAGCTCTTCGCTGCACTGCGCCGCTCGCAAGCGGCTTCGTTCTTCGCCTTCTGCCGTCCGGCGAAGGCTGAACTCCAGCGGTCAGTTGCAGCTCTGCCCAACAGCGTGTTCTCGGTTCTGCGGGCAAGCACGCCCTCTTGCCTTGGCCGCGAGAGCAAAGTCCCGAGCGAGCACTCGACTCAGTGCAATGCACCCGGAAGGACGCTCTCGCTCGCCTTTCAAGGAGCGATTCCTAACAGCAGAAGCAGCAGAGGCACAAACTGCACGACGAGAGGGGACAACGTAGAACACGTCTCTGTCCTGGCACATTTGCGTGTGCGATACTTCCCTCCGGCTCTTCGGGCCTTGCGAGGCTCTGTGTACTGCGAGCGCTGCTACTCGCAGCTGAGAAGGACCGTGGAGCTAGCGGCGAATTCGGAGAGCTCTTCGCTGCACTGCGCCGCTCGCAAGCGCCTTCGTTCTTCGCCTTCTGCCGTCCGGCGAAGGCTGAACTCCAGCGGTCAGTTGCAGCTCTGCCCAACAGCGTGTTCTCGGTTCTGCGGGCAAGCACGCCCTCTTGCCTTGGCCGCGAGAGCAAAGTCCCGAGCGAGCACTCGACTCAGTGCAATGCACCCGGAAGGACGCTCTCGCTCGCCTTTCAAGGAGCGATTCCTAACAGCAGAAGCAGCAGAGGCACAAACTGCACGACGAGAGGGGACAACGTAGAACACGTCTCTGTCCTGGCACATTTGCGTGTGCGATACTTCCCTCCGGCTCTTCGGGCCTTGCGAAGCTCTGTGTACTGCGAGCGCTGCTACTCGCAGCTGAGAAGGACCGTGGAGCTAGCGGCGAATTCGGAGAGCTCTTCGCTGCACTGCGCCGCTCGCAAGCGCCTTCGTTCTTCGCCTTCTGCCGTCCGGCGAAGGCTGAACTCCAGCGGTCAGTTGCAGCTCTGCCCAACAGCGTGTTCTCGGTTCTGCGGGCAAGCACGCCCTCTTGCCTTGGCCGCGAGAGCAAAGTCCCGAGCGAGCACTCGACTCAGTGCAATGCACCCGGAAGGACGCTCTCGCTCGCCTTTCAAGGAGCGATTCCTAACAGCAGAAGCAGCAGAGGCACAAACTGCACGACGAGAGGGGACAACGTAGAACACGTCTCTGTCCTGGCACATTTGCGTGTGCGATACTTCCCTCCGGCTCTTCGGGCCTTGCGAAGCTCTGTGTACTGCGAGCGCTGCTACTCGCAGCTGAGAAGGACCGTGGAGCTAGCGGCGAATTCGGAGAGCTCTTCGCTGCACTGCGCCGCTCGCAAGCGGCTTCGTTCTTCGCCTTCTGCCGTCCGGCGAGAGCTGAACTCCAGCGGTCAGTTGCAGCTCTGCCCAACAGCGTGTTCTCGGTTCTGCGGGCAAGCACGCCCTCTTGCCTTGGCCCCGAGAGCAAAGTCCCGAGCGAGCACTCGACTCAGTGCAATGCACCCGGAAGGACGCTCTCGCTCGCCTTTCAAGGAGCGATTCCTAACAGCAGAAGCAGCAGAGGCACAAACTGCACGACGAGAGGGGACAACGTAGAACACGTCTCTGTCCTGGCACATTTGCGTGTGCGATACTTCCCTCCGGCTCTTCGGGCCTTGCGAAGCTCTGTGTACTGCGAGCGCTGCTACTCGCAGCTGAGAAGGACCGTGGAGCTAGCGGCGAATTCGGAGAGCTCTTCGCTGCACTGCGCCGCTCGCAAGCGGCTTCGTTCTTCGCCTTCTGCCGTCCGGCGAGAGCTGAACTCCAGCGGTCAGTTGCAGCTCTGCCCAACAGCGTGTTCTCGGTTCTGCGGGCAAGCACGCCCTCTTGCCTTGGCCCCGAGAGCAAAGTCCCGAGCGAGCACTCGACTCAGTGCAATGCACCCGGAAGGACGCTCTCGCTCGCCTTTCAAGGAGCGATTCCTAACAGCAGAAGCAGCAGAGGCACAAACTGCACGACGAGAGGGGACAACGTAGAACACGTCTCTGTCCTGGCACATTTGCGTGTGCGATACTTCCCTCCGGGTCTTCGGGCCTTGCGAAGCTCTGTGTACTGCGAGCGCTGCTACTCGCAGCTGAGAAGGACCGTGGAGCTAGCGGCGAATTCGGAGAGCTCTTCGCTGCACTGCGCCGCTCGCAAGCGCCTTCGTTCTTCGCCTTCTGCCGTCCGGCGAGAGCTGAACTCCAGCGGTCAGTTGCAGCTCTGCCCAACAGCGTGTTCTCGGTTCTGGGGGAAGCACGCCCTCTTGCCTTGGCCCCGAGAGCAAAGTCCCGAGCGAGCACTCGACTCAGTGCAATGCACCCGGAAGGACGCTCTCGCTCGCCTTTCAAGGAGCGATTCCTAACAGCAGAAGCAGCAGAGGCACAAACTGCACGACGAGAGGGGACAACGTAGAACACGTCTCTGTCCTGGCACATTTGCGTGTGCGATACTTCCCTCCGGCTCTTCGGGCCTTGCGAAGCTCTGTGTACTGCGAGCGCTGCTACTCGCAGCTGAGAAGGACCGTGGAGCTAGCGGCGAATTCGGAGAGCTCTTCGCTGCACTGCGCCGCTCGCAAGCGCCTTCGTTCTTCGCCTTCTGCCGTCCGGCGAGAGCTGAACTCCAGCGGTCAGTTGCAGCTCTGCCCAACAGCGTGTTCTCGGTTCTGCGGGCAAGCACGCCCTCTTGCCTTGGCCGCGAGAGCAAAGTCCCGAGCGAGCACTCGACTCAGTGCAATGCACCCGGAAGGACGCTCTCGCTCGCCTTTCAAGGAGCGATTCCTAACAGCAGAAGCAGCAGAGGCACAAACTGCACGACGAGAGGGGACAACGTAGAACACGTCTCTGTCCTGGCACATTTGCGTGTGCGATACTTCCCTCCGGCTCTTCGGGCCTTGCGAAGCTCTGTGTACTGCGAGCGCTGCTACTCGCAGCTGAGAAGGACCGTGGAGCTAGCGGCGAATTCGGAGAGCTCTTCGCTGCACTGCGCCGCTCGCAAGCGCCTTCGTTCTTCGCCTTCTGCCGTCCGGCGAGAGCTGAACTCCAGCGGTCAGTTGCAGCTCTGCCCAACAGCGTGTTCTCGGTTCTGCGGGCAAGCACGCCCTCTTGCCTTGGCCGCGAGAGCAAAGTCCCGAGCGAGCACTCGACTCAGTGCAATGCACCCGGAAGGACGCTCTCGCTCGCCTTTCAAGGAGCGATTCCTAACAGCAGAAGCAGCAGAGGCACAAACTGCACGACGAGAGGGGACAACGTAGAACACGTCTCTGTCCTGGCACATTTGCGTGTGCGATACTTCCCTCCGGCTCTTCGGGCCTTGCGAAGCTCTGTGTACTGCGAGCGCTGCTACTCGCAGCTGAGAAGGACCGTGGAGCTAGCGGCGAATTCGGAGAGCTCTTCGCTGCACTGCGCCGCTCGCAAGCGCCTTCGTTCTTCGCCTTCTGCCGTCCGGCGAGAGCTGAACTCCAGCGGTCAGTTGCAGCTCTGCCCAACAGCGTGTTCTCGGTTCTGCGGGCAAGCACGCCCTCTTGCCTTGGCCGCGAGAGCAAAGTCCCGAGCGAGCACTCGACTCAGTGCAATGCACCCGGAAGGACGCTCTCGCTCGCCTTTCAAGGAGCGATTCCTAACAGCAGAAGCAGCAGAGGCACAAACTGCACGACGAGAGGGGACAACGTAGAACACGTCTCTGTCCTGGCACATTTGCGTGTGCGATACTTCCCTCCGGGTCTTCGGGCCTTGCGAAGCTCTGTGTACTGCGAGCGCTGCTACTCGCAGCTGAGAAGGACCGTGGAGCTAGCGGCGAATTCGGAGAGCTCTTCGCTGCACTGCGCCGCTCGCAAGCGCCTTCGTTCTTCGCCTTCTGCCGTCCGGCGAGAGCTGAACTCCAGCGGTCAGTTGCAGCTCTGCCCAACAGCGTGTTCTCGGTTCTGCGGGCAAGCACGCCCTCTTGCCTTGGCCGCGAGTGCAAAGTCCCGAGCGAGCACTCGACTCAGTGCAATGCACCCGGAAGGACGCTCTCGCTCGCCTTTCAAGGAGCGATTCCTAACAGCAGAAGCAGCAGAGGCACAAACTGCACGACGAGAGGGGACAACGTAGAACACGTCTCTGTCCTGGCACATTTGCGTGTGCGATACTTCCCTCCGGCTCTTCGGGCCTTGCGAAGCTCTGTGTACTGCGAGAGCAGCTACTCGCAGCTGAGAAGGACCGTGGAGCTAGCGGCGAATTCGGAGAGCTCTTCGCTGCACTGCGCCGCTCGCAAGCGCCTTCGTTCTTCGCCTTCTGCCGTCCGGCGAGAGCTGAACTCCAGCGGTCAGTTGCAGCTCTGCCCAACAGCGTGTTCTCGGTTCTGCGGGCAAGCACGCCCTTTTGCCTTGGCCGCGAGTGCAAAGTCCCGAGCGAGCACTCGACTCAGTGCAATGCACCCGGAAGGACGCTCTCGCTCGCCTTTCAAGGAGCGATTCCTAACAGCAGAAGCAGCAGAGGCACAAACTGCACGACGAGAGGGGACAACGTAGAACACGTCTCTGTCCTGGCACATTTGCGTGTGCGATACTTCCCTCCGGGTCTTCGGGCCTTGCGAAGCTCTGTGTACTGCGAGCGCTGCTACTCGCAGCTGAGAAGGACCGTGGAGCTAGCGGCGAATTCGGAGAGCTCTTCGCTGCACTGCGCCGCTCGCAAGCGGCTTCGTTCTTCGCCTTCTGCCGTCCGGCGAGAGCTGAACTCCAGCGGTCAGTTGCAGCTCTGCCCAACAGCGTGTTCTCGGTTCTGGGGGAAGCACGCCCTCTTGCCTTGGCCCCGAGAGCAAAGTCCCGAGCGAGCACTCGACTCAGTGCAATGCACCCGGAAGGACGCTCTCGCTCGCCTTTCAAGGAGCGATTCCTAACAGCAGAAGCAGCAGAGGCACAAACTGCACGACGAGAGGGGACAACGTAGAACACGTCTCTGTCCTGGCACATTTGCGTGTGCGATACTTCCCTCCGGCTCTTCGGGCCTTGCGAAGCTCTGTGTACTGCGAGCGCTGCTACTCGCAGCTGAGAAGGACCGTGGAGCTAGCGGCGAATTCGGAGAGCTCTTCGCTGCACTGCGCCGCTCGCAAGCGCCTTCGTTCTTCGCCTTCTGCCGTCCGGCGAGAGCTGAACTCCAGCGGTCAGTTGCAGCTCTGCCCAACAGCGTGTTCTCGGTTCTGCGGGCAAGCACGCCCTCTTGCCTTGGCCGCGAGTGCAAAGTCCCGAGCGAGCACTCGACTCAGTGCAATGCACCCGGAAGGACGCTCTCGCTCGCCTTTCAAGGAGCGATTCCTAACAGCAGAAGCAGCAGAGGCACAAACTGCACGACGAGAGGGGACAACGTAGAACACGTCTCTGTCCTGGCACATTTGCGTGTGCGATACTTCCCTCCGGCTCTTCGGGCCTTGCGAAGCTCTGTGTACTGCGAGCGCTGCTACTCGCAGCTGAGAAGGACCGTGGAGCTAGCGGCGAATTCGGAGAGCTCTTCGCTGCACTGCGCCGCTCGCAAGCGCCTTCGTTCTTCGCCTTCTGCCGTCCGGCGAGAGCTGAACTCCAGCGGTCAGTTGCAGCTCTGCCCAACAGCGTGTTCTCGGTTCTGGGGGAAGCACGCCCTCTTGCCTTGGCCCCGAGAGCAAAGTCCCGAGCGAGCACTCGACTCAGTGCAATGCACCCGGAAGGACGCTCTCGCTCGCCTTTCAAGGAGCGATTCCTAACAGCAGAAGCAGCAGAGGCACAAACTGCACGACGAGAGGGGACAACGTAGAACACGTCTCTGTCCTGGCACATTTGCGTGTGCGATACTTCCCTCCGGCTCTTCGGGCCTTGCGAAGCTCTGTGTACTGCGAGAGCAGCTACTCGCAGCTGAGAAGGACCGTGGAGCTAGCGGCGAATTCGGAGAGCTCTTCGCTGCACTGCGCCGCTCGCAAGCGCCTTCGTTCTTCGCCTTCTGCCGTCCGGCGAGAGCTGAACTCCAGCGGTCAGTTGCAGCTCTGCCCAACAGCGTGTTCTCGGTTCTGCGGGCAAGCACGCCCTCTTGCCTTGGCCGCGAGAGCAAAGTCCCGAGCGAGCACTCGACTCAGTGCAATGCACCCGGAAGGACGCTCTCGCTCGCCTTTCAAGGAGCGATTCCTAACAGCAGAAGCAGCAGAGGCACAAACTGCACGACGAGAGGGGACAACGTAGAACACGTCTCTGTCCTGGCACATTTGCGTGTGCGATACTTCCCTCCGGCTCTTCGGGCCTTGCGAAGCTCTGTGTACTGCGAGCGCTGCTACTCGCAGCTGAGAAGGACCGTGGAGCTAGCGGCGAATTCGGAGAGCTCTTCGCTGCACTGCGCCGCTCGCAAGCGGCTTCGTTCTTCGCCTTCTGCCGTCCGGCGAGAGCTGAACTCCAGCGGTCAGTTGCAGCTCTGCCCAACAGCGTGTTCTCGGTTCTGCGGGCAAGCACGCCCTCTTGCCTTGGCCCCGAGAGCAAAGTCCCGAGCGAGCACTCGACTCAGTGCAATGCACCCGGAAGGACGCTCTCGCTCGCCTTTCAAGGAGCGATTCCTAACAGCAGAAGCAGCAGAGGCACAAACTGGACGACGAGAGGGGACAACGTAGAACACGTCTCTGTCCTGGCACATTTGCGTGTGCGATACTTCCCTCCGGGTCTTCGGGCCTTGCGAAGCTCTGTGTACTGCGAGAGCAGCTACTCGCAGCTGAGAAGGACCGTGGAGCTAGCGGCGAATTCGGAGAGCTCTTCGCTGCACTGCGCCGCTCGCAAGCGGCTTCGTTCTTCGCCTTCTGCCGTCCGGCGAGAGCTGAACTCCAGCGGTCAGTTGCAGCTCTGCCCAACAGCGTGTTCTCGGTTCTGCGGGCAAGCACGCCCTCTTGCCTTGGCCCCGAGAGCAAAGTCCCGAGCGAGCACTCGACTCAGTGCAATGCACCCGGAAGGACGCTCTCGCTCGCCTTTCAAGGAGCGATTCCTAACAGCAGAAGCAGCAGAGGCACAAACTGCACGACGAGAGAGGGACACCGTAGAACACGTCTCTGTCCTGGCACATTTGCGTGTGCGATACTTCCCTCCGGGTCTTCGGGCCTTGCGAAGCTCTGTGTACTGCGAGCGCTGCTACTCGCAGCTGAGAAGGACCGTGGAGCTAGCGGCGAATTCGGAGAGCTCTTCGCTGCACTGCGCCGCTCGCAAGCGCCTTCGTTCTTCGCCTTCTGCCGTCCGGCGAGAGCTGAACTCCAGCGGTCAGTTGCAGCTCTGCCCAACAGCGTGTTCTCGGTTCTGGGGGCAAGCACGCCCTCTTGCCTTGGCCCCGAGAGCAAAGTCCCGAGCGAGCACTCGACTCAGTGCAATGCACCCGGAAGGACGCTCTCGCTCGCCTTTCAAGGAGCGATTCCTAACAGCAGAAGCAGCAGAGGCACAAACTGCACGACGAGAGGGGACAACGTAGAAACACGTCTCTGTCCTGGCACATTTGCGTGTGCGATACTTCCCTCCGGCTCTTCGGGCCTTGCGAAGCTCTGTGTACTGCGAGCGCTGCTACTCGCAGCTGAGAAGGACCGTGGAGCTAGCGGCGAATTCGGAGAGCTCTTCGCTGCACTGCGCCGCTCGCAAGCGCCTTCGTTCTTCGCCTTCTGCCGTCCGGCGAGAGCTGAACTCCAGCGGTCAGTTGCAGCTCTGCCCAACAGCGTGTTCTCGGTTCTGCGGGCAAGCACGCCCTCTTGCCTTGGCCGCGAGAGCAAAGTCCCGAGCGAGCACTCGACTCAGTGCAATGCACCCGGAAGGACGCTCTCGCTCGCCTTTCAAGGAGCGATTCCTAACAGCAGAAGCAGCAGAGGCACAAACTGCACGACGAGAGGGGACACCGTAGAACACGTCTCTGTCCTGGCACATTTGCGTGTGCGATACTTCCCTCCGGCTCTTCGGGCCTTGCGAAGCTCTGTGTACTGCGAGCGCTGCTACTCGCAGCTGAGAAGGACCGTGGAGCTAGCGGCGAATTCGGAGAGCTCTTCGCTGCACTGCGCCGCTCGCAAGCGCCTTCGTTCTTCGCCTTCTGCCGTCCGGCGAGAGCTGAACTCCAGCGGTCAGTTGCAGCTCTGCCCAACAGCGTGTTCTCGGTTCTGCGGGCAAGCACGCCCTCTTGCCTTGGCCGCGAGAGCAAAGTCCCGAGCGAGCACTCGACTCAGTGCAATGCACCCGGAAGGACGCTCTCGCTCGCCTTTCAAGGAGCGATTCCTAACAGCAGAAGCAGCAGAGGCACAAACTGCACGACGAGAGGGGACACCGTAGAACACGTCTCTGTCCTGGCACATTTGCGTGTGCGATACTTCCCTCCGGCTCTTCGGGCCTTGCGAAGCTCTGTGTACTGCGAGCGCTGCTACTCGCAGCTGAGAAGGACCGTGGAGCTAGCGGCGAATTCGGAGAGCTCTTCGCTGCACTGCGCCGCTCGCAAGCGCCTTCGTTCTTCGCCTTCTGCCGTCCGGCGAGAGCTGAACTCCAGCGGTCAGTTGCAGCTCTGCCCAACAGCGTGTTCTCGGTTCTGCGGGCAAGCACGCCCTCTTGCCTTGGCCGCGAGTGCAAAGTCCCGAGCGAGCACTCGACTCAGTGCAATGCACCCGGAAGGACGCTCTCGCTCGCCTTTCAAGGAGCGATTCCTAACAGCAGAAGCAGCAGAGGCACAAACTGCACGACGAGAGGGGACACCGTAGAACACGTCTCTGTCCTGGCACATTTGCGTGTGCGATACTTCCCTCCGGCTCTTCGGGCCTTGCGAAGCTCTGTGTACTGCGAGCGCTGCTACTCGCAGCTGAGAAGGACCGTGGAGCTAGCGGCGAATTCGGAGAGCTCTTCGCTGCACTGCGCCGCTCGCAAGCGCCTTCGTTCTTCGCCTTCTGCCGTCCGGCGAGAGCTGAACTCCAGCGGTCAGTTGCAGCTCTGCCCAACAGCGTGTTCTCGGTTCTGCGGGCAAGCACGCCCTCTTGCCTTGGCCCGCGAGTGCAAAGTCCCGAGCGAGCACTCGACTCAGTGCAATGCACCCGGAAGGACGCTCTCGCTCGCCTTTCAAGGAGCGATTCCTAACAGCAGAAGCAGCAGAGGCACAAACTGCACGACGAGAGGGGACACCGTAGAACACGTCTCTGTCCTGGCACATTTGCGTGTGCGATACTTCCCTCCGGCTCTTCGGGCCTTGCGAAGCTCTGTGTACTGCGAGCGCTGCTACTCGCAGCTGAGAAGGACCGTGGAGCTAGCGGCGAATTCGGAGAGCTCTTCGCTGCACTGCGCCGCTCGCAAGCGCCTTCGTTCTTCGCCTTCTGCCGTCCGGCGAGAGCTGAACTCCAGCGGTCAGTTGCAGCTCTGCCCAACAGCGTGTTCTCGGTTCTGCGGGCAAGCACGCCCTCTTGCCTTGGCCGCGAGTGCAAAGTCCCGAGCGAGCACTCGACTCAGTGCAATGCACCCGGAAGGACGCTCTCGCTCGCCTTTCAAGGAGCGATTCCTAACAGCAGAAGCAGCAGAGGCACAAACTGCACGACGAGAGGGGACACCGTAGAACACGTCTCTGTCCTGGCACATTTGCGTGTGCGATACTTCCCTCCGGGTCTTCGGGCCTTGCGAAGCTCTGTGTACTGCGAGCGCTGCTACTCGCAGCTGAGAAGGACCGTGGAGCTAGCGGCGAATTCGGAGAGCTCTTCGCTGCACTGCGCCGCTCGCAAGCGGCTTCGTTCTTCGCCTTCTGCCGTCCGGCGAGAGCTGAACTCCAGCGGTCAGTTGCAGCTCTGCCCAACAGCGTGTTCTCGGTTCTGGGGGAAGCACGCCCTCTTGCCTGGCCCCGAGAGCAAAGTCCCGAGCGAGCACTCGACCTCAGTGCAATGCACCCGGAAGGACGCTCTCGCTCGCCTTTCAAGGAGCGATTCCTAACAGCAGAAGCAGCAGAGGCACAAACTGCACGACGAGAGGGGACAACGTAGAACACGTCTCTGTCCTGGCACATTTTCGTGTGCGATACTTCCCTCCGGCTCTTCGGGCCTTGCGAAGCTCTGTGTACTGCGAGCGCTGCTACTCGCAGCTGAGAAGGACCGTGGAGCTAGCGGCGAATTCGGAGAGCTCTTCGCTGCACTGCGCCCGCTCGCAAGCGCCTTCGTTCTTCGCCTTCTGCCGTCCGGCGAGAGCTGAACTCCAGCGGTCAGTTGCAGCTCTGCCCAACAGCGTGTTTCTCGGTTCTGCGGGCAAGCACGCCCTCTTGCCTTGGCCCGCGAGAGCAAAGTCCCGAGCGAGCACTCGACTCAGTGCAATGCACCCGGAAGGACGCTCTCGCTCGCCTTTCAAGGAGCGATTCCTAACAGCAGAAGCAGCAGAGGCACAAACTGCACGACGAGAGGGGACAACGTAGAACACGTCTCTGTCCTGGCACATTTGCGTGTGCGATACTTCCCTCCGGCTCTTCGGGCCTTGCGAAGCTCTGTGTACTGCGAGCGCTGCTACTCGCAGCTGAGAAGGACCGTGGAGCTAGCGGCGAATTCGGAGAGCTCTTCGCTGCACTGCGCCGCTCGCAAGCGCTTCGTTCTTCGCCTTCTGCCGTCCGGCGAGAGCTGAACTCCAGCGGTCAGTTGCAGCTCTGCCCAACAGCGTGTTCTCGGTTCTGCGGGCAAGCACGCCCTCTTGCCTTGGCCGCGAGAGCAAAGTCCCGAGCGAGCACTCGACTCAGTGCAATGCACCCGGAAGGACGCTCTCGCTCGCCTTTCAAGGAGCGATTCCTAACAGCAGAAGCAGCAGAGGCACAAACTGCACGACGAGAGGGGACACCGTAGAACACGTCTCTGTCCTGGCACATTTGCGTGTGCGATACTTCCCTCCGGGCTCTTCGGGCCTTGCGAAGCTCTGTGTACTGCGAGCGCTGCTACTCGCAGCTGAGAAGGACCGTGGAGCTAGCGGCGAATTCGGAGAGCTCTTCGCTGCACTGCGCCGCTCGCAAGCGGCCTTCGTTCTTCGCCTTCTGCCGTCCGGCGAGAGCTGAACTCCAGCGGTCAGTTGCAGCTCTGCCCAACAGCGTGTTCTCGGTTCTGCGGGCAAGCACGCCCTCTTGCCTTGGCCCCGAGAGCAAAGTCCCGAGCGAGCACTCGACTCAGTGCAATGCACCCGGAAGGACGCTCTCGCTCGCCTTTCAAGGAGCGATTCCTAACAGCAGAAGCAGCAGAGGCACAAACTGCACGACGAGAGGGGACACCGTAGAACACGTCTCTGTCCTGGCACATTTGCGTGTGCGATACTTCCCTCCGGGTCTTCGGGCCTTGCGAAGCTCTGTGTACTGCGAGCGCTGCTACTCGCAGCTGAGAAGGACCGTGGAGCTAGCGGCGAATTCGGAGAGCTCTTCGCTGCACTGCGCCGCTCGCAAGCGGCTTCGTTCTTCGCCTTCTGCCGTCCGGCGAGAGCTGAACTCCAGCGGTCAGTTGCAGCTCTGCCCAACAGCGTGTTCTCGGTTCTGGGGGAAGCACGCCCTCTTGCCTTGGCCCCGAGAGCAAAGTCCCGAGCGAGCACTCGACTCAGTGCAATGCACCCGGAAGGACGCTCTCGCTCGCCTTTCAAGGAGCGATTCCTAACAGCAGAAGCAGCAGAGGCACAAACTGCACGACGAGAGGGGACAACGTAGAACACGTCTCTGTCCTGGCACATTTTCGTGTGCGATACTTCCCTCCGGCTCTTCGGGCCTTGCGAAGCTCTGTGTACTGCGAGCGCTGCTACTCGCAGCTGAGAAGGACCGTGGAGCTAGCGGCGAATTCGGAGAGCTCTTCGCTGCACTGCGCCGCTCGCAAGCGCCTTCGTTCTTCGCCTTCTGCCGTCCGGCGAGAGCTGAACTCCAGCGGTCAGTTGCAGCTCTGCCCAACAGCGTGTTCTCGGTTCTGCGGGCAAGCACGCCCTCTTGCCTTGGCCGCGAGAGCAAAGTCCCGAGCGAGCACTCGACTCAGTGCAATGCACCCGGAAGGACGCTCTCGCTCGCCTTTCAAGGAGCGATTCCTAACAGCAGAAGCAGCAGAGGCACAAACTGCACGACGAGAGGGGACAACGTAGAACACGTCTCTGTCCCTGGCACATTTGCGTGTGCGATACTTCCCTCCGGCTCTTCGGGCCTTGCGAAGCTCTGTGTACTGCGAGCGCTGCTACTCGCAGCTGAGAAGGACCGTGGAGCTAGCGGCGAATTCGGAGAGCTCTTCGCTGCACTGCGCCGCTCGCAAGCGCCTTCGTTCTTCGCCTTCTGCCGTCCGGCGAGAGCTGAACTCCAGCGGTCAGTTGCAGCTCTGCCCAACAGCGTGTTCTCGGTTCTGCGGGCAAGCACGCCCTCTTGCCTTGGCCGCGAGAGCAAAGTCCCGAGCGAGCACTCGACTCAGTGCAATGCACCCGGAAGGACGCTCTCGCTCGCCTTTCAAGGAGCGATTCCTAACAGCAGAAGCAGCAGAGGCACAAACTGCACGACGAGAGGGGACACCGTAGAACACGTCTCTGTCCTGGCACATTTGCGTGTGCGATACTTCCCTCCGGGCTCTTCGGGCCTTGCGAAGCTCTGTGTACTGCGAGCGCTTGCTACTCGCAGCTGAGAAGGACCGTGGAGCTAGCGGCGAATTCGGAGAGCTCTTCGCTGCACTGCGCCGCTCGCAAGCGGCTTTCGTTCTTCGCCTTCTGCCGTCCGGCGAGAGCTGAACTCCAGCGGTCAGTTGCAGCTCTGCCCAACAGCGTGTTCTCGGTTCTGGGGGAAGCACGCCCTCTTGCCTTGGCCCCGAGAGCAAAGTCCCGAGCGAGCACTCGACTCAGTGCAATGCACCCGGAAGGACGCTCTCGCTCGCCTTTCAAGGAGCGATTCCTAACAGCAGAAGCAGCAGAGGCACAAACTGCACGACGAGAGGGGACACCGTAGAACACGTCTCTGTCCTGGCACATTTTCGTGTGCGATACTTCCCTCCGGCTCTTCGGGCCTTGCGAAGCTCTGTGTACTGCGAGCGCTGCTACTCGCAGCTGAGAAGGACCGTGGAGCTAGCGGCGAATTCGGAGAGCTCTTCGCTGCACTGCGCCGCTCGCAAGCGCCTTCGTTCTTCGCCTTCTGCCGTCCGGCGAGAGCTGAACTCCAGCGGTCAGTTGCAGCTCTGCCCAACAGCGTGTTCTCGGTTCTGCGGGCAAGCACGCCCTCTTGCCTTGGCCGCGAGAGCAAAAGTCCCGAGCGAGCACTCGACTCAGTGCAATGCACCCGGAAGGACGCTCTCGCTCGCCTTTCAAGGAGCGATTCCTAACAGCAGAAGCAGCAGAGGCACAAACTGCACGACGAGAGGGGACAACGTAGAAACACGTCTCTGTCCTGGCACATTTGCGTGTGCGATACTTCCCTCCGGCTCTTCGGGCCTTGCGAAGCTCTGTGTACTGCGAGCGCTGCTACTCGCAGCTGAGAAGGACCGTGGAGCTAGCGGCGAATTCGGAGAGCTCTTCGCTGCACTGCGCCGCTCGCAAGCGCCTTCGTTCTTCGCCTTCTGCCGTCCGGCGAGAGCTGAACTCCAGCGGGTCAGTTGCAGCTCTGCCCAACAGCGTGTTCTCGGTTCTGCGGGCAAGCACGCCCCTCTTGCCTTGGCCGCGAGAGCAAAGTCCCGAGCGAGCACTCCGAACTCAGTGCAATGCACCCGGAAGGACGCTCTCGCTCGCCTTTCAAGGAGCGATTCCTAACAGCAGAAGCAGCAGAGGCACAAACTGCACGACGAGAGGGGGACACCGTAGAACACGTCTCTGTCCTGGCACATTTGCGTGTGCGATACTTCCCTCCGGCTCTTCGGGCCTTGCGAAGCTCTGTGTACTGCGAGCGCTGCTACTCGCAGCTGAGAAGGACCGTGGAGCTAGCGGCGAATTCGGAGAGCTCTTCGCTGCACTGCGCCGCTCGCAAGCGGCTTCGTTCTTCGCCTTCTGCCGTCCGGCGAGAGCTGAACTCCCAGCGGTCAGTTGCAGCTCTGCCCAACAGCGTGTTCTCGGTTCTGGGGGCAAGCACGCCCTCTTGCCTTGGCCCGCGAGAGCAAAGTCCCGAGCGAGCACTCGACTCAGTGCAATGCACCCGGAAGGACGCTCTCGCTCGCCCTTTCAAGGAGCGATTCCTAACAGCAGAAGCAGCAGAGGCACAAACTGCACGACGAGAGGGGGACAACGTAGAACACAGTCTCTGTCCTGGCACATTTGCGTGTGCGATACTTCCCTCCGGGTCTTCGGGCCTTGCGAAGCTCTGTGTACTGCGAGCGCTGCTACTCGCAGCTGAGAAGGACCGTGGAGCTAGCGGGCGAATTCGGAGAGCTCTTCGCTGCACTGCGCCGCTCGCAAGCGGCTTCGTTCTTCGCCTTCTGCCGTCCGGCGAGAGCTGAACTCCAGCGGTCAGTTGCAGCTCTGCCCAACAGCGTGTTCTCGGTTCTGCGGGCAAGCACGCCCTCTTGCCTTGGCCGCGAGAGCAAAGTCCCGAGCGAGCACTCGACTCAGTGCAATGCACCCGGAAGGACGCTCTCGCTCGCCTTTCAAGGAGCGATTCCTAACAGCAGAAGCAGCAGAGGCACAAACTGCACGACGAGAGGGGACAACGTAGAACACGTCTCTGTCCTGGCACATTTGCGTGTGCGATACTTCCCTCCGGCTCTTCGGGCCTTGCGAAGCTCTGTGTACTGCGAGCGCTGCTACTCGCAGCTGAGAAGGACCGTGGAGCTAGCGGCGAATTCGGAGAGCTCTTCGCTGCACTGCGCCGCTCGCAAGCGCCTTCGTTCTTCGCCTTCTGCCGTCCGGCGAGAGCTGAACTCCAGCGGTCAGTTGCAGCTCTGCCCAACAGCGTGTTCTCGGTTCTGCGGGCAAGCACGCCCTCTTGCCTTGGCCGCGAGAGCAAAGTCCCGAGCGAGCACTCGACTCAGTGCAATGCACCCGGAAGGACGCTCTCGCTCGCCTTTCAAGGAGCGATTCCTAACAGCAGAAGCAGCAGAGGCACAAACTGCACGACGAGAGGGGACAACGTAGAACACGTCTCTGTCCTGGCACATTTGCGTGTGCGATACTTCCCTCCGGCTCTTCGGGTCTTGCGAAGCTCTGTGTACTGCGAGCGCTGCTACTCGCAGCTGAGAAGGACCGTGGAGCTAGCGGCGAATTCGGAGAGCTCTTCGCTGCACTGCGCCGCTCGCAAGCGCCTTCGTTCTTCGCCTTCTGCCGTCCGGCGAGAGCTGAACTCCAGCGGTTCAGTTGCAGCTCTGCCCCAACAGCGTGTTCTCGGTTCTGCGGGCAAGCACGCCCTCTTGCCTTGGCCCGCGAGAGCAAAGTCCCGAGCGAGCACTCGACTCAGTGCAATGCACCCGGAAGGACGCTCTCGCTCGCCTTTCAAGGAGCGATTCCTAACAGCAGAAGCAGCAGAGGCACAAACTGCACGACGAGAGGGGACAACGTTAGAACACGTCTCTGTCCTGGCACATTTGCGTGTGCGATACTTCCCTCCGGGTCTTCGGGCCTTGCGAAGCTCTGTGTACTGCGAGCGCTGCTACTCGCAGCTGAGAAGGACCGTGGAGCTAGCGGCGAATTCGGAGAGCTCTTCGCTGCACTGCGCCGCTCGCAAGCGGCTTCGTTCTTCGCCTTCTGCCGTCCGGCGAGAGCTGAACTCCAGCGGTCAGTTGCAGCTCTGCCCAACAGCGTGTTCTCGGTTCTGCGGGGCAAGCACGCCCTCTTGCCTTGGCCGCGAGAGCAAAGTCCCGAGCGAGCACTCGACTCAGTGCAATGCACCCGGAAGGACGCTCTCGCTCGCCTTTCAAGGAGCGATTCCTAACAGCAGAAGCAGCAGAGGCACAAACTGCACGACGAGAGGGGACACCGTAGAACACGTCTCTGTCCTGGGCACATTTGCGTGTGCGATACTTCCCTCCGGCTCTTCGGGCCTTGCGAAGCTCTGTGTACTGCGAGCGCTGCTACTCGCAGCTGAGAAGGACCGTGGAGCTAGCGGCGAATTCGGAGAGCTCTTCGCTGCACTGCGCCGCTCGCAAGCGCCTTCGTTCTTCGCCTTCTGCCGTCCGGCGAGAGCTGAACTCCAGCGGTCAGTTGCAGCTCTGCCCAACAGCGTGTCTCGGTTCTGCGGGCAAGCACGCCCTCTTGCCTTGGCCGCGAGAGCAAAGTCCCGAGCGAGCACTCCGACTCAGTGCAATGCACCCGGAAGGACGCTCTCGCTCGCCTTTCAAGGAGCGATTCCTAACAGCAGAAGCAGCAGAGGCACAAACTGCACGACGAGAGGGGACAACGTAGAACACGTCTCTGTCCTGGCACATTTGCGTGTGCGATACTTCCCTCCGGCTCTTCGGGCCTTGCGAAGCTCTGTGTACTGCGAGCGCTGCTACTCGCAGCTGAGAAGGACCGTGGAGCTAGCGGCGAATTCGGAGAGCTCTTCGCTGCACTGCGCCGCTCGCAAGCGCCTTCGTTCTTCGCCTTCTGCCGTCCGGCGAGAGCTGAACTCCAGCGGTCAGTTGCAGCTCTGCCCAACAGCGTGGTTCTCGGTTCTGCGGGCAAGCACGCCCTCTTGCCTTGGCCGCGAGTAGCAAAGTCCCGAGCGAGCACTCGACTCAGTGCAATGCACCCGGAAGGACGCTCTCGCTCGCCTTTCAAGGAGCGATTCCTAACAGCAGAAGCAGCAGCAGAGGCACAACTGCACGACGAGAGGGGACAACGTAGAACACGTCCTCTGGTCCTGGCACATTTGCGTAAGTGCGATACTTCCCTCCGGGCTCTTCGGGCCTTGCGAAGCTCTGTGTACTGCGAGCGCTGCTACTCGCAGCTGAGAAGGACCCGTGGAGCTAGCGGCGAAATTCGGAGAGCTCTTCGCTGCACTGCGCCGCTCGCAAGCGGCCTTCGTTCTTCGCCTTCTGCCGTCCGGCGAGAGCCTGAACTCCAGCGGTCAGTTGCAGCTCTGCCCAACAGCGTGTTCTCGGTTCTGGCGGGCAAGCAACGCCCTCTTGCCTTGGCCCGCGAGAGCAAAGTCCCGAGCGAGCCACTCGACTCAGTGCAATGCACCCGGAACGGACGCTCTCGCTCGCCTTTCAAGGAGCGATTCCTAACAGCAGAAGCAGCAGAGGCACAAACTGCACGACGAGAGGGGACAACGTAGAACACGTCTCTGTCCTGGCACATTTGCTGTGTGCGATACTTCCCTCCGGGTCTCTTCGGGCCTTGCGAAGCTCTGTGTACTGCGAGCGCTGCTACTCGCAGCTGAGAAGGACCGTGGAGCTAGCGGCGAATTCGGAGAGCTCTTCGCTGCACTGCGCCGCTCGCAAGCGCGCGTCGTTCTTCGCCTTCTGCCGTCCGGCGAGAGCTGAACTCCAGCGGTCAGTTGCAGCTCTGCCCAACAGCGTGTTCTCGGTTCTGCGGGCAAGCACGCCCTCTTGCCTTGGCCCCGACGAGCAAAGTCCCGAGCGAGCACTCGACTCAGTGCAATGCACCCGGAAGGACGCTCTCGCTCGCCTTTTCAAGGAGGCCGATTCCTAACAGCAGAAGCAGCAGAGGCACAAACTGCACGGACGAGAGGGGACAACGTAGAACACGTCTCTGTCCTGGCACATTTGCGTGTGCGATACTTCCCTCCGGCTCTTCGGGCCTTGCGAAGCTCTGTGTACTGCGAGCGCTGCTACTCGCAGCTGAGAAGGACCGTGGAGCTAGCGGCGAATTCGGAGAGCTCTTTCGCTGCACTGCGCCGCTCGCAAGCGCCTTCGTTCTTCGCCTTCTGCCGTCCGGCGAGAGCTGAACTCCAGCGGTCAGTTGCAAGCTCTGCCCAACAGGCGTGTTCTCGGTTCTGCGGGCAAGCACGCCCTCTTGCCTTGGCCCCGAGAGCAAAGTCCCCGAGCGAGCACTCGACTCAGTGCAATGCACCCGGAAGGACGCTCTCGCTCGCCTTTCAAGGAGCGATTCCTAACAGCAGAAGCAGCAGAGGCACAAACTGCACGACGAGAGGGGGACAACGTAGAACACGTCTCTGTCCTGGCACATTTGCGTGTGCGATACTTCCCTCCGGCTCTTCGGGGTCCTTGCGAAGCTCTGTGTACTGCGAGCGCTGCTACTCGCAGCTGAGAAGGACCGTGGAGCTAGCGGCGAATTCGGAGAAGCTCTTCGCTGCACTGCGCCGCTCGCAAGCGCCTTCGTTCTTCGCCTTCTGCCGTCCGGCGAGAGCTGAACTCCAGCGGTCAGTTGCAGCTCTGCCCAACAGCGTGTTCTCGGTTCTGCGGGCAAGGCACGCCCTCTTGCCTTGGCCGCGAGAGCAAAGTCCCGAGCGAGCACTCGACTCAGTGCAATGCACCCGGAAGGACGCTCTCGCTCGCCTTTCAAGGAGCGATTCCTACACAGCAGAAGCAGCAGAGGCAACAAACTGCACGACGAGAGGGGGACAACGTAGAACACGTCTCTGTCCTGGCACATTTGCGTGTGCGATACTTCCCTCCGGGCTCTTCGGGCCTTGCGAAGCTCTGTGTACTGCGAGCGCTGCTACTCGCAGCTGAGAAGGACCGTGGAGGCTAGCGGCGAATTCGGAGAGCTCTTCGCTGCACTGCGCCCGCTCGCAAGCGGCTTCGTTCTTCGCCTTCTGCCGTCCGGCGAGGAGCTGAACTCCAGCGGTCAGTTTGCAGCTCTGCCCAACAGCGTGTTCTCGGTTCTGCGGGGCAAGCACGCCCTCTTGCCTTGGCCCCGAGAGCAAAGTCCCGAGCGAGCACTCGACTCAGTGCAATGCACCCGGAAGGACGCTCTCGCTCGCCTTTCAAGGAGCGATTCCTAACCAGCAGAAGCAGCAGAGGCACAAACTGCACGACGAAGAGGGGACAACGTAGAACACGTCTCTGTCCTGGCACATTTGCGTGTGCCGATACTTCCCCTCCGGCTCTTCGGGCCTTGCCGAAGCTCTGTGTACTGCGAGCGCTGCTACTCGCAGCTGAGAAGGACCGTGGAGCTAGCGGCGAATTCGGAGAGCTCTTCGCTGCACTGCGCCGCTCGCAAGCGCCTTCGTCTCTTCGCCTTCTGCCGTCACGGCGAGAGCTGAACTCCAGCGGTCAGTTGCAGCTCAGCCCAACAGCGTGTTCTCGGTTCTGCGGGCAAGCACGCCCTCTTGCCTTGGACCGCGAGAGCAAAGTCGCGAGCGAGCACTCGACTCAGTGCAATGCACCCGGAAGGACGCTCTCGCTCGCCTTTCAAGGAGCGATTCCTAACAGCAGAAGCAGAAGGCACAACTGCACGACGATGTGTGAACAACGTAGAACACGTCTCAGTCCTGGGCACATTTGCTGTGTGCGATACTTATCCTCCGGGCTCTACGGGGTCTTGCGCAGCTCTGGTGAACTGCGATCGCCGTGCTACTCTAGCTCCCCCCCTCGAGCGAATCGACGCGAGAGCTCTTCGGCTGCATCTGCCTCGCACAGCGCTCTTCACGTTCTTCGACCTACTCTGCCGTACCGGCCGAGAGCTGAACTCCAAGCTCCCCCGGTCAGTTGCAGCTCTGTCCCCAACGCAGCGGTGGCTTTCTCGCGGTATCTGTCGGGCCAAGCACGCCCTCTTGCCTTGGCCGCGAGAGCTCAAAGTCCCGAGACGAGCAACTCGACCTCTGTGCCAAAGCACCCGGAACGGGACTCTCATCAAGACTCGCACTTTCAAGATAGCTGAATTCCATAACAGCACGCAGCAAGCAGAGGCACAAACTGCACGACGAGAGGGGACAAGCGCTAGAAACGAAACGTCTCTGTCACATGGCACCATTTTGCCTCCGTGTGCTCTGATACTCCCTCCGGACTCTTCGGGGCACTCTGCGCTAAAGCTCTTGTGTACTGCGAGCGCTGCTCTACTCGACCCTGCTGAGCAAGGACCGTGGACGCTAGCAGGCGAGACTTCGGAGAGTCCTCTTCGCTGCCACGCTGCGCTCGCAAGCGGCTCTCAGGTTCTTCGGCACTTCTGCCGTCGGCGAGAGCTGAACTCCAGCGGTCATTGCAGCTCTGACCCAACAGACGTGTTCTCGTTCTGCGGGCAAGCACGCCCTCTTGCCTTGGACGAGAGCAAAGTCGCGAGAGCACTCGACTCAGTGCAATGCACCGGCTAGGACGCTCTCGCTCGCCTTTTCAAGGAGCGATTTCCTACAGCAGAAGCAGGA
>NW_028276669.1:0-72655 GCF_052056855.1 Sturnus vulgaris | reverse complement strand
TGCAAGCACGCCCTCTTGCCTTGGCCCCGAGTGCAAAGTCCCCGAGCGAGCACTCGACTCAGTGCAATGCACCCGGAAGGACGCTCTCGCTCGCCTTTCAAGGAGCGATTACCTACAGCAGAAGCAGCAGAGGCACAAACTGCATGACGAGAAGGGGACAACGTAGAACACGTCTCTGTCCTGGCGCATTTTCGTGTGCGATACTTCCCTCCGGGTCTTCGGGCCTTGCGAAGCTCTGTGTACTGCGAGCCGCTGCTACTCGCAGCTGAGAAGGACCGTGGAGCTAGCGGCGAATTCGGAGAGCTCTTCGCTGCACTGCGCCGCTCGCAAGCGGCTTCGTTCTTCGCCTTCTGCCGTCCGGCGAGAGCTGAACTCCAGCGGTCAGTTGCAGCTCTGCCCAACAGCGTGTTCTCAGTTCTGCGGGCAAGCACGCCCCTCTTGCCTTGGCCCCGAGTGCAAAGTCCCGAGCGAGCACTCGACTCAGTGCAATGCACCCGGAAGGACGCTCTCGCTCGCCTTTCAAGGAGCGATTACCTACAGCAGAAGCAGCAGAGGCACAAACTGCATGACGAGAAGGGACAACGTAGAACACGTCTCTGTCCTGGCGCATTTTCGTGTGCGATACTTCCCTCCGGGTCTTCGGGGCCTTGCGAAGCTCTGTGTACTGCGAGCGCTGCTTCTCGCAGCTGAGAAGGACCGTGGAGCTAGCGGCGAATTCGGAGAGCTCTTCGCTGCACTGCGCCGCTCGCAAGCGGCTTCGTTCTTCGCCTTCTGCCGTCCGGCGAGAGCTGAACTCCAGCGGTCAGTTGCAGCTCTGCCCAACAGCGTGTTCTCAGTTCTGCGGGCAAGCACGCCCTCTTGCCTTGGCCCCGAGTGCAAAGTCCCGAGCGAGCACTCGACTCAGTGCAATGCACCCGGAAGGACGCTCTCGCTCGTCTTTCAAGGAGCGATTACCTACAGCAGAAGCAGCAGAGGCACAAACTGCATGACGAGAAGGGACAACGTAGAACACGTCTCTGTCCCTGGCGCATTTTCGTGTGCGATACTTCCCTCCGGGTCTTCGGGCCTTGCGAAGCTCTGTGTACTGCGAGCGCTGCTACTCGCAGCTGAGAAGGACCGTGGAGCTAGCGGCGAATTCGGAGAGCTCTTCGCTGCACTGCGCCGCTCGCAAGCGGCTTCGTTCTTCGCCTTCTGCCGTCCGGCGAGAGCTGAACTCCAGCGGTCAGTTGCAGCTCTGCCCCAACAGCGTGTTCTCAGTTCTGCGGGCAAGCACGCCCTCTTGCCTTGGCCCCGAGTGCAAAGTCCCGAGCGAGCACTCGACTCAGTGCAATGCACCCGGAAGGACGCTCTCGCTCGTCCTTTCAAGGAGCGATTACCTACAGCAGAAGCAGCAGAGGCACAAACTGCATGACGAGAAGGGACAACGTAGAACACGTCTCTGTCCTGGCGCATTTTCGTGTGCGATACTTCCCTCCGGGTCTTCGGGCCTTGCGAAGCTCTGTGTACTGCGAGCGCTGCTACTCGCAGCTGAGAAGGACCGTGGAGCTAGCGGCGAATTCGGAGAGCTCTTCGCTGCACTGCGCCGCTCGCAAGCGGCTTCGTTCTTCGCCTTCTGCCGTCCGGCGAGAGCTGAACTCCAGCGGTCAGTTGCAGCTCTGCCCAACAGCGTGTTCTCAGTTCTGCGGGCAAGCACGCCCTCTTGCCTTGGCCCCGAGTGCAAAGTCCCGAGCGAGCACTCGACTCAGTGCAATGCACCCGGAAGGACGCTCTCGCTCGCCTTTCAAGGAGCGATTACCTACAGCAGAAGCAGCAGAGGCACAAAACTGCATGACGAGAAGGGACAACGTAGAACACGTCTCTGTCCTGGCGCATTTTCGTGTGCGATACTTCCCTCCGGGTCTTCGGGGCCTTGCGAAGCTCTGTGTACTGCGAGCGCTGCTACTCGCAGCTGAGAAGGACCGTGGAGCTAGCGGCGAATTCGGAGAGCTCTTCGCTGCACTGCGCCGCTCGCAAGCGGCTTCGTTCTTCGCCTTCTGCCGTCCGGCGAGAGCTGAACTCCAGCGGTCAGTTGCAGCTCTGCCCAACAGCGTGTTCTCAGTTCTGCGGGCAAGCACGCCCTCTTGCCTTGGCCCCGAGTGCAAAGTCCCGAGCGAGCACTCGACTCAGTGCAATGCACCCGGAAGGACGCTCTCGCTCGTCTTTCAAGGAGCGATTCCTAACAGCAGAAGCAGCAGAGGCACAAACTGCATGACGAGAAGGGACAACGTAGAACACGTCTCTGTCCTGGCGCATTTTCGTGTGCGATACTTCCCTCCGGGTCTTCGGGCCTTGCGAAGCTCTGTGTACTGCGAGCGCTGCTACTCGCAGCTGAGAAGGACCGTGGAGCTAGCGGCGAATTCGGAGAGCTCTTCGCTGCACTGCGCCGCTCGCAAGCGGCTTCGTTCTTCGCCTTCTGCCGTCCGGCGAGAGCTGAACTCCAGCGGTCAGTTGCAGCTCTGCCCAACAGCGTGTTCTCAGTTCTGCGGGCAAGCACGCCCTCTTGCCTTGGCCCCGAGTGCAAAGTCCCGAGCGAGCACTCGACTCAGTGCAATGCACCCGGAAGGACGCTCTCGCTCGCCTTTCAAGGAGCGATTACCTACAGCAGAAGCAGCAGAGGCACAAACTGCATGACGAGAAGGGACAACGTAGAACACGTCTCTGTCCTGGCGCATTTTCGTGTGCGATACTTCCCTCCGGGTCTTCGGGCCTTGCGAAGCTCTGTGTACTGCGAGCGCTGCTACTCGCAGCTGAGAAGGACCGTGGAGCTAGCGGCGAATTCGGAGAGCTCTTCGCTGCACTGCGCCGCTCGCAAGCGGCTTCGTTCTTCGCCTTCTGCCGTCCGGCGAGAGCTGAACTCCAGCGGTCAGTTGCAGCTCTGCCCAACAGCGTGTTCTCAGTTCTGCGGGCAAGCACGCCCTCTTGCCTTGGCCCCGAGTGCAAAGTCCCGAGCGAGCACTCGACTCAGTGCAATGCACCCGGAAGGACGCTCTCGCTCGCCTTTCAAGGAGCGATTCCTACAGCAGAAGCAGCAGAGGCACAAACTGCATGACGAGAAGGGACAACGTAGAACACGTCTCTGTCCTGGCGCATTTTCGTGTGCGATACTTCCCTCCGGGTCTTCGGGCCTTGCGAAGCTCTGTGTACTGCGAGCGCTGCTACTCGCAGCTGAGAAGGACCGTGGAGCTAGCGGCGAATTCGGAGAGCTCTTCGCTGCACTGCGCCGCTCGCAAGCGGCTTCGTTCTTCGCCTTCTGCCGTCCGGCGAGAGCTGAACTCCAGCGGTCAGTTGCAGCTCTGCCCAACAGCGTGTTCTCAGTTCTGCGGGCAAGCACGCCCTCTTGCCTTGGCCCCGAGTGCAAAGTCCCGAGCGAGCACTCGACTCAGTGCAATGCACCCGGAAGGACGCTCTCGCTCGTCTTTCAAGGAGCGATTCCTAACAGCAGAAGCAGCAGAGGCACAAACTGCATGACGAGAAGGGACAACGTAGAACACGTCTCTGTCCTGGCGCATTTTCGTGTGCGATACTTCCCTCCGGGTCTTCGGGCCTTGCGAAGCTCTGTGTACTGCGAGCGCTGCTACTCGCAGCTGAGAAGGACCGTGGAGCTAGCGGCGAATTCGGAGAGCTCTTCGCTGCACTGCGCCGCTCGCAAGCGGCTTCGTTCTTCGCCTTCTGCCGTCCGGCGAGAGCTGAACTCCAGCGGTCAGTTGCAGCTCTGCCCAACAGCGTGTTCTCAGTTCTGCGGGCAAGCACGCCCTCTTGCCTTGGCCCCGAGTGCAAAGTCCCGAGCGAGCACTCGACTCAGTGCAATGCACCCGGAAGGACGCTCTCGCTCGCCTTTCAAGGAGCGATTACCTACAGCAGAAGCAGCAGAGGCACAAACTGCATGACGAGAAGGGACAACGTAGAACACGTCTCTGTCCTGGCGCATTTTCGTGTGCGATACTTCCCTCCGGGTCTTCGGGCCTTGCGAAGCCTCTGTGTACTGCGAGCGCTGCTACTCGCAGCTGAGAAGGACCGTGGAGCTAGCGGCGAATTCGGAGAGCTCTTCGCTGCACTGCGCCGCTCGCAAGCGGCTTCGTTCTTCGCCTTCTGCCGTCCGGCGAGAGCTGAACTCCAGCGGTCAGTTGCAGCTCTGCCCAACAGCGTGTTCTCAGTTCTGCGGGCAAGCACGCCCTCTTGCCTTGGCCCCGAGTGCAAAGTCCCGAGCGAGCACTCGACTCAGTGCAATGCACCCGGAAGGACGCTCTCGCTCGCCTTTCAAGGAGCGATTACCTACAGCAGAAGCAGCAGAGGCACAAACTGCATGACGAGAAGGGACAACGTAGAACACGTCTCTGTCCTGGCGCATTTTCGTGTGCGATACTTCCCTCCGGGTCTTCGGGCCTTGCGAAGCCCTGTGTACTGCGAGCGCTGCTACTCGCAGCTGAGAAGGACCGTGGAGCTAGCGGCGAATTCGGAGAGCTCTTCGCTGCACTGCGCCGCTCGCAAGCGGCTTCGTTCTTCGCCTTCTGCCGTCCGGCGAGAGCTGAACTCCAGCGGTCAGTTGCAGCTCTGCCCAACAGCGTGTTCTCAGTTCTGCGGGCAAGCACGCCCTCTTGCCTTGGCCCCGAGAGCAAAGTCCCGAGCGAGCACTCGACTCAGTGCAATGCACCCGGAAGGACGCTCTCGCTCGTCTTTCAAGGAGCGATTCCTAACAGCAGAAGCAGCAGAGGCACAAACTGCATGACGAGAAGGGACAATGTAGAACACGTCTCTGTCCTGGCACATTTTCGTGTGCGATACTTCCCTCCGGGTCTTCGGGCCTTGCGAAGCTCCTGTGTACTGCGAGCGCTGCTACTCGCAGCTGAGAAGGACCGTGGAGCTAGCGGCGAATTCGGAGAGCTCTTCGCTGCACTGCGCCGCTCGCAAGCGGCTTCGTTCTTCGCCTTCTGCCGTCCGGCGAGAGCTGAACTCCAGCGGTCAGTTGCAGCTCTGCCCAACAGCGTGTTCTCAGTTCTGCGGGCAAGCACGCCCTCTTGCCTTGGCCCCGAGTGCAAAGCTCCCGAGCGAGCACTCGACTCATTGCAATGCACCCGGAAGGACGCTCTCGCTCGTCTTTCAAGGAGCGATTCCTAACAGCAGAAGCAGCAGAGGCACAAACTGCATGACGAGAAGGGACAACGTAGAACACGTCTCTGTCCTGGCGCATTTTCGTGTGCGATACTTCCCCTCCGGGTCTTCGGGCCTTGCGAAGCTCTGTGTACTGCGAGCGCTGCTACTCGCAGCTGAGAAGGACCGTGGAGCTAGCGGCGAATTCGGAGAGCTCTTCGCTGCACTGCGCCGCTCGCAAGCGGCTTCGTTCTTCGCCTTCTGCCGTCCGGCGAGAGCTGAACTCCAGCGGTCAGTTGCAGCTCTGCCCAACAGCGTGTTCTCAGTTCTGCGGGCAAGCACGCCCTCTTGCCTTGGCCCCGAGTGCAAAGTCCCGAGCGAGCACTCGACTCAGTGCAATGCACCCGGAAGGACGCTCTCGCTCGCCTTTCAAGGAGCGATTACCTACAGCAGAAGCAGCAGAGGCACAAACTGCATGACGAGAAGGGACAACGTAGAACACGTCTCTGTCCTGGCGCATTTTCGTGTGCGATACTTCCCTCCGGGTCTTCGGGCCTTGCGAAGCTCTGTGTACTGCGAGCGCTGCTACTCGCAGCTGAGAAGGACCGTGGAGCTAGCGGCGAATTCGGAGAGCTCTTCGCTGCACTGCGCCGCTCGCAAGCGGCTTCGTTCTTCGCCTTCTGCCGTCCGGCGAGAGCTGAACTCCAGCGGTCAGTTGCAGCTCTGCCCAACAGCGTGTTCTCAGTTCTGCGGGCAAGCACGCCCTCTTGCCTTGGCCCCGAGTGCAAAGTCCCGAGCGAGCACTCGACTCAGTGCAATGCACCCGGAAGGACGCTCTCGCTCGCCTTTCAAGGAGCGATTACCTACAGCAGAAGCAGCAGAGGCACAAACTGCATGACGAGAAGGGACAACGTAGAACACGTCTCTGTCCTGGCGCATTTTCGTGTGCGATACTTCCCTCCGGGTCTTCGGGCCTTGCGAAGCTCTGTGTACTGCGAGCCCTGCTACTCGCAGCTGAGAAGGACCGTGGAGCTAGCGGCGAATTCGGAGAGCTCTTCGCTGCACTGCGCCGCTCGCAAGCGGCTTCGTTCTTCGCCTTCTGCCGTCCGGCGAGAGCTGAACTCCAGCGGTCAGTTGCAGCTCTGCCCAACAGCGTGTTCTCAGTTCTGCGGGCAAGCACGCCCTCTTGCCTTGGCCCCGAGTGCAAAGTCCCGAGCGAGCACTCGACTCAGTGCAATGCACCCGGAAGGACGCTCTCGCTCGCCTTTCAAGGAGCGATTCCTAACAGCAGAAGCAGCAGAGGCACAAACTGCATGACGAGAAGGGACAACGTAGAACACGTCTCTGTCCTGGCGCATTTTCGTGTGCGATACTTCCCTCCGGGTCTTCGGGCCTTGCGAAGCTCTGTGTACTGCGAGCGCTGCTACTCGCAGCTGAGAAGGACCGTGGAGTTAGCGGCGAATTCGGAGAGCTCTTCGCTGCACTGCGCCGCTCGCAAGCGGCTTCGTTCTTCGCCTTCTGCCGTCCGGCGAGAGCTGAACTCCAGCGGTCAGTTGCAGCTCTGCCCAACAGCGTGTTCTCAGTTCTGCGGGCAAGCACGCCCTCTTGTCTTGGCCCCGAGAGCAAAGTCCCGAGCGAGCACTCGACTCAGTGCAATGCACCCGGATGGACGCTCTCGCTCGTCTTTCAAGGAGCGATTACCTACAGCAGAAGCAGCAGAGGCACAAACTGCATGACGAGAAGGGACAACGTAGAACACGTCTCTGTCCTGGCACATTTTCGTGTGCGATACTTCCCTCCGGGTCTTCGGGCCTTGCGAAGCCCTGTGTACTGCGAGCGCTGCTACTCGCAGCTGAGAAGGACCGTGGAGCTAGCGGCGAATTCGGAGAGCTCTTCGCTGCACTGCGCCGCTCGCAAGCGGCTTCGTTCTTCGCCTTCTGCCGTCCGGCGAGAGCTGAACTCCAGCGGTCAGTTGCAGCTCTGCCCAACAGCGTGTTCTCAGTTCTGCGGGCAAGCACGCCCTCTTGCCTTGGCCCCGAGAGCAAAGTCCCGAGCGAGCACTCGACTCAGTGCAATGCACCCAGAAGGACGCTCTCGCTCGTCTTTCAAGGAGCGATTCCTAACAGCAGAAGCAGCAGAGGCACAAACTGCATGACGAGAAGGGACAACGTAGAACACGTCTCTGTCCTGGCACATTTTCGTGTGCGATACTTCCCTCCGGGTCTTCGGGCCTTGCGAAGCCCTGTGTACTGCGAGCGCTGCTACTCGCAGCTGAGAAGGACCGTGGAGCTAGCGGCGAATTCGGAGAGCTCTTCGCTGCACTGCGCCGCTCGCAAGCGGCTTCGTTCTTCGCCTTCTGCCGTCCGGCGAGAGCTGAACTCCAGCGGTCAGTTGCAGCTCTGCCCAACAGCGTGTTCTCAGTTCTGCGGGCAAGCACGCCCTCTTGCCTTGGCCCCGAGTGCAAAGTCCCGAGCGAGCACTCGACTCATTGCAATGCACCCGGAAGGACGCTCTCGCTCGTCTTTCAAGGAGCGATTCCTAACAGCAGAAGCAGCAGAGGCACAAACTGCATGACGAGAAGGGACAACGTAGAACACGTCTCTGTCCTGGCGCATTTTCGTGTGCGATACTTCCCTCCGGGTCTTCGGGCCTTGCGAAGCTCTGTGTACTGCGAGCGCTGCTACTCGCAGCTGAGAAGGACCGTGGAGCTAGCGGCGAATTCGGAGAGCTCTTCGCTGCACTGCGCCGCTCGCAAGCGGCTTCGTTCTTCGCCTTCTGCCGTCCGGCGAGAGCTGAACTCCAGCGGTCAGTTGCAGCTCTGCCCAACAGCGTGTTCTCAGTTCTGCGGGCAAGCACGCCCTCTTGCCTTGGCCCCGAGTGCAAAGTCCCGAGCGAGCACTCGACTCAGTGCAATGCACCCGGAAGGACGCTCTCGCTCGCCTTTCAAGGAGCGATTACCTACAGCAGAAGCAGCAGAGGCACAAACTGCATGACGAGAAGGGACAACGTAGAACACGTCTCTGTCCTGGCGCATTTTCGTGTGCGATACTTCCCTCCGGGTCTTCGGGCCTTGCGAAGCTCTGTGTACTGCGAGCCCTGCTACTCGCAGCTGAGAAGGACCGTGGAGCTAGCGGCGAATTCGGAGAGCTCTTCGCTGCACTGCGCCGCTCGCAAGCGGCTTCGTTCTTCGCCTTCTGCCGTCCGGCGAGAGCTGAACTCCAGCGGTCAGTTGCAGCTCTGCCCAACAGCGTGTTCTCAGTTCTGCGGGCAAGCACCCCCTCTTGCTTTGGCCCCGAGTGCAAAGCCCCGAGCGAGCACTCGACTCAGTGCAATGCACCCGGAAGGACGCTCTCGCTCGCCTTTCAAGGAGCGATTACCTACAGCAGAAGCAGCAGAGGCACAAACTGCATGACGAGAAGGGACAACGTAGAACACGTCTCTGTCCTGGCGCATTTTCGTGTGCGATACTTCCCTCCGGGTCTTCGGGCCTTGCGAAGCTCTGTGTACTGCGAGCGCTGCTTCTCGCAGCTGAGAAGGACCGTGGAGCTAGCGGCGAATTCGGAGAGCTCTTCGCTGCACTGCGCCGCTCGCAAGCGGCTTCGTTCTTCGCCTTCTGCCGTCCGGCGAGAGCTGAACTCCAGCGGTCAGTTGCAGCTCTGCCCAACAGCGTGTTCTCAGTTCTGCGGGCAAGCACGCCCTCTTGCCTTGGCCCCGAGTGCAAAGTCCCGAGCGAGCACTCGACTCAGTGCAATGCACCCGGAAGGACGCTCTCGCTCGTCTTTCAAGGAGCGATTACCTACAGCAGAAGCAGCAGAGGCACAAACTGCATGACGAGAAGGGACAACGTAGAACACGTCTCTGTCCTGGCGCATTTTCGTGTGCGATACTTCCCTCCGGGTCTTCGGGCCTTGCGAAGCTCTGTGTACTGCGAGCGCTGCTACTCGCAGCTGAGAAGGACCGTGGAGCTAGCGGCGAATTCGGAGAGCTCTTCGCTGCACTGCGCCGCTCGCAAGCGGCTTCGTTCTTCGCCTTCTGCCGTCCGGCGAGAGCTGAACTCCAGCGGTCAGTTGCAGCTCTGCCCAACAGCGTGTTCTCAGTTCTGCGGGCAAGCACGCCCTCTTGCCTTGGCCCCGAGTGCAAAGTCCCGAGCGAGCACTCGACTCAGTGCAATGCACCCGGAAGGACGCTCTCGCTCGTCTTTCAAGGAGCGATTACCTACAGCAGAAGCAGCAGAGGCACAAACTGCATGACGAGAAGGGACAACGTAGAACACGTCTCTGTCCTGGCGCATTTTCGTGTGCGATACTTCCCTCCGGGTCTTCGGGCCTTGCGAAGCTCTGTGTACTGCGAGCGCTGCTACTCGCAGCTGAGAAGGACCGTGGAGCTAGCGGCGAATTCGGAGAGCTCTTCGCTGCACTGCGCCGCTCGCAAGCGGCTTCGTTCTTCGCCTTCTGCCGTCCGGCGAGAGCTGAACTCCAGCGGTCAGTTGCAGCTCTGCCCAACAGCGTGTTCTCAGTTCTGCGGGCAAGCACGCCCTCTTGCCTTGGCCCCGAGTGCAAAGTCCCGAGCGAGCACTCGACTCAGTGCAATGCACCCGGAAGGACGCTCTCGCTCGCCTTTCAAGGAGCGATTACCTACAGCAGAAGCAGCAGAGGCACAAACTGCATGACGAGAAGGGACAACGTAGAACACGTCTCTGTCCTGGCGCATTTTCGTGTGCGATACTTCCCTCCGGGTCTTCGGGCCTTGCGAAGCTCTGTGTACTGCGAGCGCTGCTACTCGCAGCTGAGAAGGACCGTGGAGCTAGCGGCGAATTCGGAGAGCTCTTCGCTGCACTGCGCCGCTCGCAAGCGGCTTCGTTCTTCGCCTTCTGCCGTCCGGCGAGAGCTGAACTCCAGCGGTCAGTTGCAGCTCTGCCCAACAGCGTGTTCTCAGTTCTGCGGGCAAGCACGCCCTCTTGCCTTGGCCCCGAGTGCAAAGTCCCGAGCGAGCACTCGACTCAGTGCAATGCACCCGGAAGGACGCTCTCGCTCGTCTTTCAAGGAGCGATTCCTAACAGCAGAAGCAGCAGAGGCACAAACTGCATGACGAGAAGGGACAACGTAGAACACGTCTCTGTCCTGGCGCATTTTCGTGTGCGATACTTCCCTCCGGGTCTTCGGGCCTTGCGAAGCTCTGTGTACTGCGAGCGCTGCTACTCGCAGCTGAGAAGGACCGTGGAGCTAGCGGCGAATTCGGAGAGCTCTTCGCTGCACTGCGCCGCTCGCAAGCGGCTTCGTTCTTCGCCTTCTGCCGTCCGGCGAGAGCTGAACTCCAGCGGTCAGTTGCAGCTCTGCCCAACAGCGTGTTCTCAGTTCTGCGGGCAAGCACGCCCTCTTGCCTTGGCCCCGAGTGCAAAGTCCCGAGCGAGCACTCGACTCAGTGCAATGCACCCGGAAGGACGCTCTCGCTCGCCTTTCAAGGAGCGATTACCTACAGCAGAAGCAGCAGAGGCACAAACTGCATGACGAGAAGGGACAACGTAGAACACGTCTCTGTCCTGGCGCATTTTCGTGTGCGATACTTCCCTCCGGGTCTTCGGGCCTTGCGAAGCTCTGTGTACTGCGAGCGCTGCTACTCGCAGCTGAGAAGGACCGTGGAGCTAGCGGCGAATTCGGAGAGCTCTTCGCTGCACTGCGCCGCTCGCAAGCGGCTTCGTTCTTCGCCTTCTGCCGTCCGGCGAGAGCTGAACTCCAGCGGTCAGTTGCAGCTCTGCCCAACAGCGTGTTCTCAGTTCTGCGGGCAAGCACGCCCTCTTGCCTTGGCCCCGAGTGCAAAGTCCCGAGCGAGCACTCGACTCAGTGCAATGCACCCGGAAGGACGCTCTCGCTCGCCTTTCAAGGAGCGATTACCTACAGCAGAAGCAGCAGAGGCACAAACTGCATGACGAGAAGGGACAACGTAGAACACGTCTCTGTCCTGGCGCATTTTCGTGTGCGATACTTCCCTCCGGGTCTTCGGGCCTTGCGAAGCTCTGTGTACTGCGAGCCCTGCTACTCGCAGCTGAGAAGGACCGTGGAGCTAGCGGCGAATTCGGAGAGCTCTTCGCTGCACTGCGCCGCTCGCAAGCGGCTTCGTTCTTCGCCTTCTGCCGTCCGGCGAGAGCTGAACTCCAGCGGTCAGTTGCAGCTCTGCCCAACAGCGTGTTCTCAGTTCTGCGGGCAAGCACCCCCTCTTGCTTTGGCCCCGAGTGCAAAGCCCCGAGCGAGCACTCGACTCAGTGCAATGCACCCGGAAGGACGCTCTCGCTCGCCTTTCAAGGAGCGATTACCTACAGCAGAAGCAGCAGAGGCACAAACTGCATGACGAGAAGGGACAACGTAGAACACGTCTCTGTCCTGGCGCATTTTCGTGTGCGATACTTCCCTCCGGGTCTTCGGGCCTTGCGAAGCTCTGTGTACTGCGAGCGCTGCTTCTCGCAGCTGAGAAGGACCGTGGAGCTAGCGGCGAATTCGGAGAGCTCTTCGCTGCACTGCGCCGCTCGCAAGCGGCTTCGTTCTTCGCCTTCTGCCGTCCGGCGAGAGCTGAACTCCAGCGGTCAGTTGCAGCTCTGCCCAACAGCGTGTTCTCAGTTCTGCGGGCAAGCACGCCCTCTTGCCTTGGCCCCGAGTGCAAAGTCCCGAGCGAGCACTCGACTCAGTGCAATGCACCCGGAAGGACGCTCTCGCTCGTCTTTCAAGGAGCGATTACCTACAGCAGAAGCAGCAGAGGCACAAACTGCATGACGAGAAGGGACAACGTAGAACACGTCTCTGTCCTGGCGCATTTTCGTGTGCGATACTTCCCTCCGGGTCTTCGGGCCTTGCGAAGCTCTGTGTACTGCGAGCGCTGCTACTCGCAGCTGAGAAGGACCGTGGAGCTAGCGGCGAATTCGGAGAGCTCTTCGCTGCACTGCGCCGCTCGCAAGCGGCTTCGTTCTTCGCCTTCTGCCGTCCGGCGAGAGCTGAACTCCAGCGGTCAGTTGCAGCTCTGCCCAACAGCGTGTTCTCAGTTCTGCGGGCAAGCACGCCCTCTTGCCTTGGCCCCGAGTGCAAAGTCCCGAGCGAGCACTCGACTCAGTGCAATGCACCCGGAAGGACGCTCTCGCTCGTCTTTCAAGGAGCGATTACCTACAGCAGAAGCAGCAGAGGCACAAACTGCATGACGAGAAGGGACAACGTAGAACACGTCTCTGTCCTGGCGCATTTTCGTGTGCGATACTTCCCTCCGGGTCTTCGGGCCTTGCGAAGCTCTGTGTACTGCGAGCGCTGCTACTCGCAGCTGAGAAGGACCGTGGAGCTAGCGGCGAATTCGGAGAGCTCTTCGCTGCACTGCGCCGCTCGCAAGCGGCTTCGTTCTTCGCCTTCTGCCGTCCGGCGAGAGCTGAACTCCAGCGGTCAGTTGCAGCTCTGCCCAACAGCGTGTTCTCAGTTCTGCGGGCAAGCACGCCCTCTTGCCTTGGCCCCGAGTGCAAAGTCCCGAGCGAGCACTCGACTCAGTGCAATGCACCCGGAAGGACGCTCTCGCTCGCCTTTCAAGGAGCGATTACCTACAGCAGAAGCAGCAGAGGCACAAACTGCATGACGAGAAGGGACAACGTAGAACACGTCTCTGTCCTGGCGCATTTTCGTGTGCGATACTTCCCTCCGGGTCTTCGGGCCTTGCGAAGCTCTGTGTACTGCGAGCGCTGCTACTCGCAGCTGAGAAGGACCGTGGAGCTAGCGGCGAATTCGGAGAGCTCTTCGCTGCACTGCGCCGCTCGCAAGCGGCTTCGTTCTTCGCCTTCTGCCGTCCGGCGAGAGCTGAACTCCAGCGGTCAGTTGCAGCTCTGCCCAACAGCGTGTTCTCAGTTCTGCGGGCAAGCACGCCCTCTTGCCTTGGCCCCGAGTGCAAAGTCCCGAGCGAGCACTCGACTCAGTGCAATGCACCCGGAAGGACGCTCTCGCTCGTCTTTCAAGGAGCGATTCCTAACAGCAGAAGCAGCAGAGGCACAAACTGCATGACGAGAAGGGACAACGTAGAACACGTCTCTGTCCTGGCGCATTTTCGTGTGCGATACTTCCCTCCGGGTCTTCGGGCCTTGCGAAGCTCTGTGTACTGCGAGCGCTGCTACTCGCAGCTGAGAAGGACCGTGGAGCTAGCGGCGAATTCGGAGAGCTCTTCGCTGCACTGCGCCGCTCGCAAGCGGCTTCGTTCTTCGCCTTCTGCCGTCCGGCGAGAGCTGAACTCCAGCGGTCAGTTGCAGCTCTGCCCAACAGCGTGTTCTCAGTTCTGCGGGCAAGCACGCCCTCTTGCCTTGGCCCCGAGTGCAAAGTCCCGAGCGAGCACTCGACTCAGTGCAATGCACCCGGAAGGACGCTCTCGCTCGCCTTTCAAGGAGCGATTACCTACAGCAGAAGCAGCAGAGGCACAAACTGCATGACGAGAAGGGACAACGTAGAACACGTCTCTGTCCTGGCGCATTTTCGTGTGCGATACTTCCCTCCGGGTCTTCGGGCCTTGCGAAGCTCTGTGTACTGCGAGCGCTGCTACTCGCAGCTGAGAAGGACCGTGGAGCTAGCGGCGAATTCGGAGAGCTCTTCGCTGCACTGCGCCGCTCGCAAGCGGCTTCGTTCTTCGCCTTCTGCCGTCCGGCGAGAGCTGAACTCCAGCGGTCAGTTGCAGCTCTGCCCAACAGCGTGTTCTCAGTTCTGCGGGCAAGCACGCCCTCTTGCCTTGGCCCCGAGTGCAAAGTCCCGAGCGAGCACTCGACTCAGTGCAATGCACCCGGAAGGACGCTCTCGCTCGCCTTTCAAGGAGCGATTACCTACAGCAGAAGCAGCAGAGGCACAAACTGCATGACGAGAAGGGACAACGTAGAACACGTCTCTGTCCTGGCGCATTTTCGTGTGCGATACTTCCCTCCGGGTCTTCGGGCCTTGCGAAGCTCTGTGTACTGCGAGCCCTGCTACTCGCAGCTGAGAAGGACCGTGGAGCTAGCGGCGAATTCGGAGAGCTCTTCGCTGCACTGCGCCGCTCGCAAGCGGCTTCGTTCTTCGCCTTCTGCCGTCCGGCGAGAGCTGAACTCCAGCGGTCAGTTGCAGCTCTGCCCAACAGCGTGTTCTCAGTTCTGCGGGCAAGCACCCCCTCTTGCTTTGGCCCCGAGTGCAAAGCCCCGAGCGAGCACTCGACTCAGTGCAATGCACCCGGAAGGACGCTCTCGCTCGCCTTTCAAGGAGCGATTACCTACAGCAGAAGCAGCAGAGGCACAAACTGCATGACGAGAAGGGACAACGTAGAACACGTCTCTGTCCTGGCGCATTTTCGTGTGCGATACTTCCCTCCGGGTCTTCGGGCCTTGCGAAGCTCTGTGTACTGCGAGCGCTGCTTCTCGCAGCTGAGAAGGACCGTGGAGCTAGCGGCGAATTCGGAGAGCTCTTCGCTGCACTGCGCCGCTCGCAAGCGGCTTCGTTCTTCGCCTTCTGCCGTCCGGCGAGAGCTGAACTCCAGCGGTCAGTTGCAGCTCTGCCCAACAGCGTGTTCTCAGTTCTGCGGGCAAGCACGCCCTCTTGCCTTGGCCCCGAGTGCAAAGTCCCGAGCGAGCACTCGACTCAGTGCAATGCACCCGGAAGGACGCTCTCGCTCGTCTTTCAAGGAGCGATTACCTACAGCAGAAGCAGCAGAGGCACAAACTGCATGACGAGAAGGGACAACGTAGAACACGTCTCTGTCCTGGCGCATTTTCGTGTGCGATACTTCCCTCCGGGTCTTCGGGCCTTGCGAAGCTCTGTGTACTGCGAGCGCTGCTACTCGCAGCTGAGAAGGACCGTGGAGCTAGCGGCGAATTCGGAGAGCTCTTCGCTGCACTGCGCCGCTCGCAAGCGGCTTCGTTCTTCGCCTTCTGCCGTCCGGCGAGAGCTGAACTCCAGCGGTCAGTTGCAGCTCTGCCCAACAGCGTGTTCTCAGTTCTGCGGGCAAGCACGCCCTCTTGCCTTGGCCCCGAGTGCAAAGTCCCGAGCGAGCACTCGACTCAGTGCAATGCACCCGGAAGGACGCTCTCGCTCGTCTTTCAAGGAGCGATTACCTACAGCAGAAGCAGCAGAGGCACAAACTGCATGACGAGAAGGGACAACGTAGAACACGTCTCTGTCCTGGCGCATTTTCGTGTGCGATACTTCCCTCCGGGTCTTCGGGCCTTGCGAAGCTCTGTGTACTGCGAGCGCTGCTACTCGCAGCTGAGAAGGACCGTGGAGCTAGCGGCGAATTCGGAGAGCTCTTCGCTGCACTGCGCCGCTCGCAAGCGGCTTCGTTCTTCGCCTTCTGCCGTCCGGCGAGAGCTGAACTCCAGCGGTCAGTTGCAGCTCTGCCCAACAGCGTGTTCTCAGTTCTGCGGGCAAGCACGCCCTCTTGCCTTGGCCCCGAGTGCAAAGTCCCGAGCGAGCACTCGACTCAGTGCAATGCACCCGGAAGGACGCTCTCGCTCGTCTTTCAAGGAGCGATTACCTACAGCAGAAGCAGCAGAGGCACAAACTGCATGACGAGAAGGGACAACGTAGAACACGTCTCTGTCCTGGCGCATTTTCGTGTGCGATACTTCCCTCCGGGTCTTCGGGCCTTGCGAAGCTCTGTGTACTGCGAGCGCTGCTACTCGCAGCTGAGAAGGACCGTGGAGCTAGCGGCGAATTCGGAGAGCTCTTCGCTGCACTGCGCCGCTCGCAAGCGGCTTCGTTCTTCGCCTTCTGCCGTCCGGCGAGAGCTGAACTCCAGCGGTCAGTTGCAGCTCTGCCCAACAGCGTGTTCTCAGTTCTGCGGGCAAGCACGCCCTCTTGCCTTGGCCCCGAGTGCAAAGTCCCGAGCGAGCACTCGACTCAGTGCAATGCACCCGGAAGGACGCTCTCGCTCGCCTTTCAAGGAGCGATTCCTAACAGCAGAAGCAGCAGAGGCACAAACTGCATGACGAGAAGGGACAACGTAGAACACGTCTCTGTCCTGGCGCATTTTCGTGTGCGATACTTCCCTCCGGGTCTTCGGGCCTTGCGAAGCTCTGTGTACTGCGAGCGCTGCTACTCGCAGCTGAGAAGGACCGTGGAGCTAGCGGCGAATTCGGAGAGCTCTTCGCTGCACTGCGCCGCTCGCAAGCGGCTTCGTTCTTCGCCTTCTGCCGTCCGGCGAGAGCTGAACTCCAGCGGTCAGTTGCAGCTCTGCCCAACAGCGTGTTCTCAGTTCTGCGGGCAAGCACGCCCTCTTGCCTTGGCCCCGAGTGCAAAGTCCCGAGCGAGCACTCGACTCAGTGCAATGCACCCGGAAGGACGCTCTCGCTCGCCTTTCAAGGAGCGATTACCTACAGCAGAAGCAGCAGAGGCACAAACTGCATGACGAGAAGGGACAACGTAGAACACGTCTCTGTCCTGGCGCATTTTCGTGTGCGATACTTCCCTCCGGGTCTTCGGGCCTTGCGAAGCTCTGTGTACTGCGAGCGCTGCTACTCGCAGCTGAGAAGGACCGTGGAGCTAGCGGCGAATTCGGAGAGCTCTTCGCTGCACTGCGCCGCTCGCAAGCGGCTTCGTTCTTCGCCTTCTGCCGTCCGGCGAGAGCTGAACTCCAGCGGTCAGTTGCAGCTCTGCCCAACAGCGTGTTCTCAGTTCTGCGGGCAAGCACGCCCTCTTGCCTTGGCCCCGAGTGCAAAGTCCCGAGCGAGCACTCGACTCAGTGCAATGCACCCGGAAGGACGCTCTCGCTCGCCTTTCAAGGAGCGATTCCTAACAGCAGAAGCAGCAGAGGCACAAACTGCATGACGAGAAGGGACAACGTAGAACACGTCTCTGTCCTGGCGCATTTTCGTGTGCGATACTTCCCTCCGGGTCTTCGGGCCTTGCGAAGCTCTGTGTACTGCGAGCGCTGCTACTCGCAGCTGAGAAGGACCGTGGAGTTAGCGGCGAATTCGGAGAGCTCTTCGCTGCACTGCGCCGCTCGCAAGCGGCTTCGTTCTTCGCCTTCTGCCGTCCGGCGAGAGCTGAACTCCAGCGGTCAGTTGCAGCTCTGCCCAACAGCGTGTTCTCAGTTCTGCGGGCAAGCACGCCCTCTTGTCTTGGCCCCGAGAGCAAAGTCCCGAGCGAGCACTCGACTCAGTGCAATGCACCCGGAAGGACGCTCTCGCTCGTCTTTCAAGGAGCGATTACCTACAGCAGAAGCAGCAGAGGCACAAACTGCATGACGAGAAGGGACAACGTAGAACACGTCTCTGTCCTGGCACATTTTCGTGTGCGATACTTCCCTCCGGGTCTTCGGGCCTTGCGAAGCCCTGTGTACTGCGAGCGCTGCTACTCGCAGCTGAGAAGGACCGTGGAGCTAGCGGCGAATTCGGAGAGCTCTTCGCTGCACTGCGCCGCTCGCAAGCGGCTTCGTTCTTCGCCTTCTGCCGTCCGGCGAGAGCTGAACTCCAGCGGTCAGTTGCAGCTCTGCCCAACAGCGTGTTCTCAGTTCTGCGGGCAAGCACGCCCTCTTGCCTTGGCCCCGAGAGCAAAGTCCCGAGCGAGCACTCGACTCAGTGCAATGCACCCAGAAGGACGCTCTCGCTCGTCTTTCAAGGAGCGATTCCTAACAGCAGAAGCAGCAGAGGCACAAACTGCATGACGAGAAGGGACAACGTAGAACACGTCTCTGTCCTGGCACATTTTCGTGTGCGATACTTCCCTCCGGGTCTTCGGGCCTTGCGAAGCCCTGTGTACTGCGAGCGCTGCTACTCGCAGCTGAGAAGGACCGTGGAGCTAGCGGCGAATTCGGAGAGCTCTTCGCTGCACTGCGCCGCTCGCAAGCGGCTTCGTTCTTCGCCTTCTGCCGTCCGGCGAGAGCTGAACTCCAGCGGTCAGTTGCAGCTCTGCCCAACAGCGTGTTTTCAGTTCTGCGGGCAAGCACGCCCTCTTGCCTTGGCCCCGAGTGCAAAGTCCCGAGCGAGCACTCGACTCAGTGCAATGCACCCGGAAGGACGCTCTCGCTCGTCTTTCAAGGAGCGATTCCTAACAGCAGAAGCAGCAGAGGCACAAACTGCATGACGAGAAGGGACAACGTAGAACACGTCTCTGTCCTGGCGCATTTTCGTGTGCGATACTTCCCTCCGGGTCTTCGGGCCTTGCGAAGCTCTGTGTACTGCGAGCGCTGCTACTCGCAGCTGAGAAGGACCGTGGAGCTAGCGGCGAATTCGGAGAGCTCTTCGCTGCACTGCGCCGCTCGCAAGCGGCTTCGTTCTTCGCCTTCTGCCGTCCGGCGAGAGCTGAACTCCAGCGGTCAGTTGCAGCTCTGCCCAACAGCGTGTTCTCAGTTCTGCGGGCAAGCACGCCCTCTTGCCTTGGCCCCGAGTGCAAAGTCCCGAGCGAGGCACTCGACTCAGTGCAATGCACCCGGAAGGACGCTCTCGCTCGCCTTTCAAGGAGCGGATTACCTACAGCAGAAGCAGCAGAGGCACAAACTGCATGACGAGAAGGGACAACGTAGAACACGTCTCTGTCCTGGCGCATTTTCGTGTGCGATACTTCCCTCCGGGTCTTCGGCCTTGCGAAGCCCTGTGTACTGCGAGCGCTGCTACTCGCAGCTGAGAAGGACCGTGGAGCTAGCGGCGGAATTCGGAGAGCTCTTCGCTGCACTGCGCCGCTCGCAAGCGGCTTCGTTCTTCGCCTTCTGCCGTCCGGCGAGAGCTGAACTCCAGCGGTCAGTTGCAGCTCTGCCCAACAGCGTGTTCTCAGTTCTGCGGGGCAAGCACGCCCTCTTGCCTTGGCCCCGAGTGCAAAGTCCCGAGCGAGCACTCGACTCAGTGCAATGCACCCGGAAGGACGCTCTCGCTCGCCTTTCAAGGAGCGATTACCTACAGCAGAAGCAGCAGAGGCACAAACTGCATGACGAGAAGGGACAACGTAGAACACGTCTCTGTCCTGGCGCATTTTCGTGTGCGATACTTCCCTCCGGGTCTTCGGGCCTTGCGAAGCCCTGTGTACTGCGAGCGCTGCTACTCGCAGCTGAGAAGGACCGTGGAGCTAGCGGCGAATTCGGAGAGCTCTTCGCTGCACTGCGCCGCTCGCAAGCGGCTTCGTTCTTCGCCTTCTGCCGTCCGGCGAGAGCTGAACTCCAGCGGTCAGTTGCAGCTCTGCCCAACAGCGTGTTCTCAGTTCTGCGGGCAAGCACGCCCTCTTGCCTTGGCCCCGAGAGCAAAGTCCCGAGCGAGCACTCGACTCAGTGCAATGCACCCGGAAGGACGCTCTCGCTCGTCTTTCAAGGAGCGATTCCTAACAGCAGAAGCAGCAGAGGCACAAACTGCATGACGAGAAGGGACAATGTAGAACACGTCTCTGTCCTGGCACATTTTCGTGTGCGATACTTCCCTCCGGGTCTTCGGGCCTTGCGAAGCCCTGTGTACTGCGAGCGCTGCTACTCGCAGCTGAGAAGGACCGTGGAGCTAGCGGCGAATTCGGAGAGCTCTTCGCTGCACTGCGCCGCTCGCAAGCGGCTTCGTTCTTCGCCTTCTGCCGTCCGGCGAGAGCTGAACTCCAGCGGTCAGTTGCAGCTCTGCCCAACAGCGTGTTCTCAGTTCTGCGGGCAAGCACGCCCTCTTGCCTTGGCCCCGAGTGCAAACTCCCGAGCGAGCACTCGACTCATTGCAATGCACCCGGAAGGACGCTCTCGCTCGTCTTTCAAGGAGCGATTCCTAACAGCAGAAGCAGCAGAGGCACAAACTGCATGACGAGAAGGGACAACGTAGAACACGTCTCTGTCCTGGCGCATTTTCGTGTGCGATACTTCCCTCCGGGTCTTCGGGCCTTGCGAAGCTCTGTGTACTGCGAGCGCTGCTACTCGCAGCTGAGAAGGACCGTGGAGCTAGCGGCGAATTCGGAGAGCTCTTCGCTGCACTGCGCCGCTCGCAAGCGGCTTCGTTCTTCGCCTTCTGCCGTCCGGCGAGAGCTGAACTCCAGCGGTCAGTTGCAGCTCTGCCCAACAGCGTGTTCTCAGTTCTGCGGGGCAAGCACGCCCTCTTGCCTTGGCCCCGAGTGCAAAAGTCCCGAGCGAGCACTCGACTCAGTGCAATGCACCCGGAAGGACGCTCTCGCTCGCCTTTCAAGGAGCGATTACCTACAGCAGAAGCAGCAGAGGCACAAACTGCATGACGAGAAGGGACACGTAGAACACGTCTCTGTCCTGGCGCATTTTCGTGTGCGATACTTCCCTCCGGGTCTTCGGGCCTTGCGAAGCTCTGTGTACTGCGAGCGCTGCTACTCGCAGCTGAGAAGGACCGTGGAGCTAGCGGCGAATTCGGAGAGCTCTTCGCTGCACTGCGCCGCTCGCAAGCGGCTTCGTTCTTCGCCTTCTGCCGTCCGGCGAGAGCTGAACTCCAGCGGTCAGTTGCAGCTCTGCCCAACAGCGTGTTCTCAGTTCTGCGGGCAAGCACGCCCTCTTGCCTTGGCCCCGAGTGCAAAGTCCCGAGCGAGCACTCGACTCAGTGCAATGCACCCGGAAGGACGCTCTCGCTCGCCTTTCAAGGAGCGATTACCTACAGCAGAAGCAGCAGAGGCACAAACTGCATGACGAGAAGGGACAACGTAGAACACGTCTCTGTCCTGGCGCATTTTCGTGTGCGATACTTCCCTCCGGGTCTTCGGGCCTTGCGAAGCTCTGTGTACTGCGAGCCCTGCTACTCGCAGCTGAGAAGGACCGTGGAGCTAGCGGCGAATTCGGAGAGCTCTTCGCTGCACTGCGCCGCTCGCAAGCGGCTTCGTTCTTCGCCTTCTGCCGTCCGGCGAGAGCTGAACTCCAGCGGTCAGTTGCAGCTCTGCCCAACAGCGTGTTCTCAGTTCTGCGGGCAAGCACGCCCTCTTGCCTTGGCCCCGAGTGCAAAGTCCCGAGCGAGCACTCGACTCAGTGCAATGCACCCGGAAGGACGCTCTCGCTCGCCTTTCAAGGAGCGATTCCTAACAGCAGAAGCAGCAGAGGCACAAACTGCATGACGAGAAGGGACAACGTAGAACACGTCTCTGTCCTGGCGCATTTTCGTTGTGCGATACTTCCCTCCGGGTTCTTCGGGCCTTGCGAAGCTCTGTGTACTGCGAGCGCTGCTACTCGCAGCTGAGAAGGACCGTGGAGTTAGCGGCGAATTCGGAGAGCTCTTCGCTGCACTGCGCCGCTCGCAAGCGGCTTCGTTCTTCGCCTTCTGCCGTCCGGCGAGAGCTGAACTCCAGCGGTCAGTTGCAGCTCTGCCCAACAGCGTGTTCTCAGTTCTGCGGGCAAGCACGCCCTCTTGTCTTGGCCCCGAGAGCAAAGTCCCGAGCGAGCACTCGACTCAGTGCAATGCACCCGGATGGACGCTCTCGCTCGTCTTTCAAGGAGCGATTACCTACAGCAGAAGCAGCAGAGGCACAAACTGCATGACGAGAAGGGACAACGTAGAACACGTCTCTGTCCTGGCACATTTTCGTGTGCGATACTTCCCTCCGGGTCTTCGGGCCTTGCGAAGCCCTGTGTACTGCGAGCGCTGCTACTCGCAGCTGAGAAGGACCGTGGAGCTAGCGGCGAATTCGGAGAGCTCTTCGCTGCACTGCGCCGCTCGCAAGCGGCTTCGTTCTTCGCCTTCTGCCGTCCGGCGAGAGCTGAACTCCAGCGGTCAGTTGCAGCTCTGCCCAACAGCGTGTTCTCAGTTCTGCGGGCAAGCACGCCCTCTTGCCTTGGCCCCGAGAGCAAAGTCCCGAGCGAGCACTCGACTCAGTGCAATGCACCCAGAAGGACGCTCTCGCTCGTCTTTCAAGGAGCGATTCCTAACAGCAGAAGCAGCAGAGGCACAAACTGCATGACGAGAAGGGACAACGTAGAACACGTCTCTGTCCTGGCACATTTTCGTGTGCGATACTTCCCTCCGGGTCTTCGGGCCTTGCGAAGCCCTGTGTACTGCGAGCGCTGCTACTCGCAGCTGAGAAGGGACCGTGGAGCTAGCGGCGAATTCGGAGAGCTCTTCGCTGCACTGCGCCGCTCGCAAGCGGCTTCGTTCTTCGCCTTCTGCCGTCCGGCGAGAGCTGAACTCCAGCGGTCAGTTGCAGCTCTGCCCAACAGCGTGTTCTCAGTTCTGCGGGCAAGCACGCCCTCTTGCCTTGGCCCCGAGTGCAAAGTCCCGAGCGAGCACTCGACTCATTGCAATGCACCCGGAAGGACGCTCTCGCTCGTCTTTCAAGGAGCGATTCCTAACAGCAGAAGCAGCAGAGGCACAAACTGCATGACGAGAAGGGACAACGTAGAACACGTCTCTGTCCTGGCGCATTTTCGTGTGCGATACTTCCCTCCGGGTCTTCGGGCCTTGCGAAGCTCTGTGTACTGCGAGCGCTGCTACTCGCAGCTGAGAAGGACCGTGGAGCTAGCGGCGAATTCGGAGAGCTCTTCGCTGCACTGCGCCGCTCGCAAGCGGCTTCGTTCTTCGCCTTCTGCCGTCCGGCGAGAGCTGAACTCCAGCGGTCAGTTGCAGCTCTGCCCAACAGCGTGTTCTCAGTTCTGCGGGCAAGCACGCCCTCTTGCCTTGGCCCCGAGTGCAAAGTCCCGAGCGAGCACTCGACTCAGTGCAATGCACCCGGAAGGACGCTCTCGCTCGCCTTTCAAGGAGCGATTACCTACAGCAGAAGCAGCAGAGGCACAAACTGCATGACGAGAAGGGACAACGTAGAACACGTCTCTGTCCTGGCGCATTTTCGTGTGCGATACTTCCCTCCGGGTCTTCGGGCCTTGCGAAGCTCTGTGTACTGCGAGCCCTGCTACTCGCAGCTGAGAAGGACCGTGGAGCTAGCGGCGAATTCGGAGAGCTCTTCGCTGCACTGCGCCGCTCGCAAGCGGCTTCGTTCTTCGCCTTCTGCCGTCCGGCGAGAGCTGAACTCCAGCGGTCAGTTGCAGCTCTGCCCAACAGCGTGTTCTCAGTTCTGCGGGCAAGCACCCCCTCTTGCTTTGGCCCCGAGTGCAAAGCCCCGAGCGAGCACTCGACTCAGTGCAATGCACCCGGAAGGACGCTCTCGCTCGCCTTTCAAGGAGCGATTACCTACAGCAGAAGCAGCAGAGGCACAAACTGCATGACGAGAAGGGACAACGTAGAACACGTCTCTGTCCTGGCGCATTTTCGTGTGCGATACTTCCCTCCGGGTCTTCGGGCCTTGCGAAGCTCTGTGTACTGCGAGCGCTGCTTCTCGCAGCTGAGAAGGACCGTGGAGCTAGCGGCGAATTCGGAGAGCTCTTCGCTGCACTGCGCCGCTCGCTTCGTTCTTCGCCTTCTGCCGTCCGGCGAGAGCTGAACTCCAGCGGTCAGTTGCAGCTCTGCCCAACAGCGTGTTCTCAGTTCTGCGGGCAAGCACGCCCTCTTGCCTTGGCCCCGAGTGCAAAGTCCCGAGCGAGCACTCGACTCAGTGCAATGCACCCGGAAGGACGCTCTCGCTCGTCTTTCAAGGAGCGATTACCTACAGCAGAAGCAGCAGAGGCACAAACTGCATGACGAGAAGGGACAACGTAGAACACGTCTCTGTCCTGGCGCATTTTCGTGTGCGATACTTCCCTCCGGGTCTTCGGGCCTTGCGAAGCTCTGTGTACTGCGAGCGCTGCTACTCGCAGCTGAGAAGGACCGTGGAGCTAGCGGCGAATTCGGAGAGCTCTTCGCTGCACTGCGCCGCTCGCAAGCGGCTTCGTTCTTCGCCTTCTGCCGTCCGGCGAGAGCTGAACTCCAGCGGTCAGTTGCAGCTCTGCCCAACAGCGTGTTCTCAGTTCTGCGGGCAAGCACGCCCTCTTGCCTTGGCCCCGAGTGCAAAGTCCCGAGCGAGCACTCGACTCAGTGCAATGCACCCGGAAGGACGCTCTCGCTCGTCTTTCAAGGAGCGATTACCTACAGCAGAAGCAGCAGAGGCACAAACTGCATGACGAGAAGGGACAACGTAGAACACGTCTCTGTCCTGGCGCATTTTCGTGTGCGATACTTCCCTCCGGGTCTTCGGGCCTTGCGAAGCTCTGTGTACTGCGAGCGCTGCTACTCGCAGCTGAGAAGGACCGTGGAGCTAGCGGCGAATTCGGAGAGCTCTTCGCTGCACTGCGCCGCTCGCAGCGGCTTCGTTCTTCGCCTTCTGCCGTCCGGCGAGAGCTGAACTCCAGCGGTCAGTTGCAGCTCTGCCCAACAGCGTGTTCTCAGTTCTGCGGGCAAGCACGCCCTCTTGCCTTGGCCCCGAGTGCAAAGTCCCGAGCGAGCACTCGACTCAGTGCAATGCACCCGGAAGGACGCTCTCGCTCGCCTTTCAAGGAGACGATTACCTACAGCAGAAGCAGCAGAGGCACAAACTGCATGACGAGAAGGGACAACGTAGAACACGTCTCTGTCCTGGCGCATTTTCGTGTGCGATACTTCCCTCCGGGTCTTCGGGCCTTGCGAAGCTCTGTGTACTGCGAGCGCTGCTACTCGCAGCTGAGAAGGACCGTGGAGCTAGCGGCGAATTCGGAGAGCTCTTCGCTGCACTGCGCCGCTCGCAAGCGCTTCGTTCTTCGCCTTCTGCCGTCCGGCGAGAGCTGAACTCCAGCGGTCAGTTGCAGCTCTGCCCAACAGCGTGTTCTCAGTTCTGCGGGCAAGCACGCCCTCTTGCCTTGGCCCCGAGTGCAAAGTCCCGAGCGAGCACTCGACTCAGTGCAATGCACCCGGAAGGACGCTCTCGCTCGTCTTTCAAGGAGCGATTCCTAACAGCAGAAGCAGCAGAGGCACAAACTGCATGACGAGAAGGGACAACGTAGAACACGTCTCTGTCCTGGCGCATTTTCGTGTGCGATACTTCCCTCCGGGTCTTCGGGCCTTGCGAAGCTCTGTGTACTGCGAGCGCTGCTACTCGCAGCTGAGAAGGACCGTGGAGCTAGCGGCGAATTCGGAGAGCTCTTCGCTGCACTGCGCCGCTCGCAAGCGGCTTCGTTCTTCGCCTTCTGCCGTCCGGCGAGAGCTGAACTCCAGCGGTCAGTTGCAGCTCTGCCCAACAGCGTGTTCTCAGTTCTGCGGGCAAGCACGCCCTCTTGCCTTGGCCCCGAGTGCAAAGTCCCGAGCGAGCACTCGACTCAGTGCAATGCACCCGGAAGGACGCTCTCGCTCGCCTTTCAAGGAGCGATTACCTACAGCAGAAGCAGCAGAGGCACAAACTGCATGACGAGAAGGGACAACGTAGAACACGTCTCTGTCCTGGCGCATTTTCGTGTGCGATACTTCCCTCCGGGTCTTCGGGCCTTGCGAAGCTCTGTGTACTGCGAGCGCTGCTACTCGCAGCTGAGAAGGACCGTGGAGCTAGCGGCGAATTCGGAGAGCTCTTCGCTGCACTGCGCCGCTCGCAAGCGGCTTCGTTCTTCGCCTTCTGCCGTCCGGCGAGAGCTGAACTCACAGCGGTCAGTTGCAGCTCTGCCCAACAGCGTGTTCTCAGTTCTGCGGGCAAGCACGCCCTCTTGCCTTGGCCCCGAGTGCAAAGTCCCGAGCGAGCACTCGACTCAGTGCAATGCACCCGGAAGGACGCTCTCGCTCGCCTTTCAAGGAGCGATTACCTACAGCAGAAGCAGCAGAGGCACAAACTGCATGACGAGAAGGGACAACGTAGAACACGTCTCTGTCCTGGCGCATTTTCGTGTGCGATACTTCCCTCCGGGTCTTCGGGCCTTGCGAAGCTCTGTGTACTGCGAGCCCTGCTACTCGCAGCTGAGAAGGACCGTGGAGCTAGCGGCGAATTCGGAGAGCTCTTCGCTGCACTGCGCCGCTCGCAAGCGGCTTCGTTCTTCGCCTTCTGCCGTCCGGCGAGAGCTGAACTCCAGCGGTCAGTTGCAGCTCTGCCCAACAGCGTGTTCTCAGTTCTGCGGGCAAGCACCCCCTCTTGCTTTGGCCCCGAGTGCAAAGCCCCGAGCGAGCACTCGACTCAGTGCAATGCACCCGGAAGGACGCTCTCGCTCGCCTTTCAAGGAGCGATTACCTACAGCAGAAGCAGCAGAGGCACAAACTGCATGACGAGAAGGGACAACGTAGAACACGTCTCTGTCCTGGCGCATTTTCGTGTGCGATACTTCCCTCCGGGTCTTCGGGCCTTGCGAAGCTCTGTGTACTGCGAGCGCTGCTTCTCGCAGCTGAGAAGGACCGTGGAGCTAGCGGCGAATTCGGAGAGCTCTTCGCTGCACTGCGCCGCTCGCAAGCGGCTTCGTTCTTCGCCTTCTGCCGTCCGGCGAGAGCTGAACTCCAGCGGTCAGTTGCAGCTCTGCCCAACAGCGTGTTCTCAGTTCTGCGGGCAAGCACGCCCTCTTGCCTTGGCCCCGAGTGCAAAGTCCCGAGCGAGCACTCGACTCAGTGCAATGCACCCGGAAGGACGCTCTCGCTCGTCTTTCAAGGAGCGATTACCTACAGCAGAAGCAGCAGAGGCACAAACTGCATGACGAGAAGGGACAACGTAGAACACGTCTCTGTCCTGGCGCATTTTCGTGTGCGATACTTCCCTCCGGGTCTTCGGGCCTTGCGAAGCTCTGTGTACTGCGAGCGCTGCTACTCGCAGCTGAGAAGGACCGTGGAGCTAGCGGCGAATTCGGAGAGCTCTTCGCTGCACTGCGCCGCTCGCAAGCGGCTTCGTTCTTCGCCTTCTGCCGTCCGGCGAGAGCTGAACTCCAGCGGTCAGTTGCAGCTCTGCCCAACAGCGTGTTCTCAGTTCTGCGGGCAAGCACGCCCTCTTGCCTTGGCCCCGAGTGCAAAGTCCCGAGCGAGCACTCGACTCAGTGCAATGCACCCGGAAGGACGCTCTCGCTCGTCTTTCAAGGAGCGATTACCTACAGCAGAAGCAGCAGAGGCACAAACTGCATGACGAGAAGGGACAACGTAGAACACGTCTCTGTCCTGGCGCATTTTCGTGTGCGATACTTCCCTCCGGGTCTTCGGGCCTTGCGAAGCTCTGTGTACTGCGAGCGCTGCTACTCGCAGCTGAGAAGGACCGTGGAGCTAGCGGCGAATTCGGAGAGCTCTTCGCTGCACTGCGCCGCTCGCAAGCGGCTTCGTTCTTCGCCTTCTGCCGTCCGGCGAGAGCTGAACTCCAGCGGTCAGTTGCAGCTCTGCCCAACAGCGTGTTCTCAGTTCTGCGGGCAAGCACGCCCTCTTGCCTTGGCCCCGAGTGCAAAGTCCCGAGCGAGCACTCGACTCAGTGCAATGCACCCGGAAGGACGCTCTCGCTCGCCTTTCAAGGAGCGATTACCTACAGCAGAAGCAGCAGAGGCACAAACTGCATGACGAGAAGGGACAACGTAGAACACGTCTCTGTCCTGGCGCATTTTCGTGTGCGATACTTCCCTCCGGGTCTTCGGGCCTTGCGAAGCTCTGTGTACTGCGAGCGCTGCTACTCGCAGCTGAGAAGGACCGTGGAGCTAGCGGCGAATTCGGAGAGCTCTTCGCTGCACTGCGCCGCTCGCAAGCGGCTTCGTTCTTCGCCTTCTGCCGTCCGGCGAGAGCTGAACTCCAGCGGTCAGTTGCAGCTCTGCCCAACAGCGTGTTCTCAGTTCTGCGGGCAAGCACGCCCTCTTGCCTTGGCCCCGAGTGCAAAGTCCCGAGCGAGCACTCGACTCAGTGCAATGCACCCGGAAGGACGCTCTCGCTCGTCTTTCAAGGAGCGATTCCTAACAGCAGAAGCAGCAGAGGCACAAACTGCATGACGAGAAGGGACAACGTAGAACACGTCTCTGTCCTGGCGCATTTTCGTGTGCGATACTTCCCTCCGGGTCTTCGGGCCTTGCGAAGCTCTGTGTACTGCGAGCGCTGCTACTCGCAGCTGAGAAGGACCGTGGAGCTAGCGGCGAATTCGGAGAGCTCTTCGCTGCACTGCGCCGCTCGCAAGCGGCTTCGTTCTTCGCCTTCTGCCGTCCGGCGAGAGCTGAACTCCAGCGGTCAGTTGCAGCTCTGCCCAACAGCGTGTTCTCAGTTCTGCGGGCAAGCACGCCCTCTTGCCTTGGCCCCGAGTGCAAAGTCCCGAGCGAGCACTCGACTCAGTGCAATGCACCCGGAAGGACGCTCTCGCTCGCCTTTCAAGGAGCGATTACCTACAGCAGAAGCAGCAGAGGCACAAACTGCATGACGAGAAGGGACAACGTAGAACACGTCTCTGTCCTGGCGCATTTTCGTGTGCGATACTTCCCTCCGGGTCTTCGGGCCTTGCGAAGCTCTGTGTACTGCGAGCGCTGCTACTCGCAGCTGAGAAGGACCGTGGAGCTAGCGGCGAATTCGGAGAGCTCTTCGCTGCACTGCGCCGCTCGCAAGCGGCTTCGTTCTTCGCCTTCTGCGTCCGGCGAGAGCTGAACTCCAGCGGTCAGTTGCAGCTCTGCCCAACAGCGTGTTCTCAGTTCTGCGGGCAAGCACGCCCTCTTGCCTTGGCCCCGAGTGCAAAGTCCCGAGCGAGCACTCGACTCAGTGCAATGCACCCGGAAGGACGCTCTCGCTCGCCTTTCAAGGAGCGATTACCTACAGCAGAAGCAGCAGAGGCACAAACTGCATGACGAGAAGGGACAACGTAGAACACGTCTCTGTCCTGGCGCATTTTCGTGTGCGATACTTCCCTCCGGGTCTTCGGGCCTTGCGAAGCTCTGTGTACTGCGAGCCCTGCTACTCGCAGCTGAGAAGGACCGTGGAGCTAGCGGCGAATTCGGAGAGCTCTTCGCTGCACTGCGCCGCTCGCAAGCGGCTTCGTTCTTCGCCTTCTGCCGTCCGGCGAGAGCTGAACTCCAGCGGTCAGTTGCAGCTCTGCCCAACAGCGTGTTCTCAGTTCTGCGGGCAAGCACCCCCTCTTGCTTTGGCCCCGAGTGCAAAGCCCCGAGCGAGCACTCGACTCAGTGCAATGCACCCGGAAGGACGCTCTCGCTCGCCTTTCAAGGAGCGATTACCTACAGCAGAAGCAGCAGAGGCACAAACTGCATGACGAGAAGGGACAACGTAGAACACGTCTCTGTCCTGGCGCATTTTCGTGTGCGATACTTCCCTCCGGGTCTTCGGGCCTTGCGAAGCTCTGTGTACTGCGAGCGCTGCTTCTCGCAGCTGAGAAGGACCGTGGAGCTAGCGGCGAATTCGGAGAGCTCTTCGCTGCACTGCGCCGCTCGCAAGCGGCTTCGTTCTTCGCCTTCTGCCGTCCGGCGAGAGCTGAACTCCAGCGGTCAGTTGCAGCTCTGCCCAACAGCGTGTTCTCAGTTCTGCGGGCAAGCACGCCCTCTTGCCTTGGCCCCGAGTGCAAAGTCCCGAGCGAGCACTCGACTCAGTGCAATGCACCCGGAAGGACGCTCTCGCTCGTCTTTCAAGGAGCGATTACCTACAGCAGAAGCAGCAGAGGCACAAACTGCATGACGAGAAGGGACAACGTAGAACACGTCTCTGTCCTGGCGCATTTTCGTGTGCGATACTTCCCTCCGGGTCTTCGGGCCTTGCGAAGCTCTGTGTACTGCGAGCGCTGCTACTCGCAGCTGAGAAGGACCGTGGAGCTAGCGGCGAATTCGGAGAGCTCTTCGCTGCACTGCGCCGCTCGCAAGCGGCTTCGTTCTTCGCCTTCTGCCGTCCGGCGAGAGCTGAACTCCAGCGGTCAGTTGCAGCTCTGCCCAACAGCGTGTTCTCAGTTCTGCGGGCAAGCACGCCCTCTTGCCTTGGCCCCGAGTGCAAAGTCCCGAGCGAGCACTCGACTCAGTGCAATGCACCCGGAAGGACGCTCTCGCTCGTCTTTCAAGGAGCGATTACCTACAGCAGAAGCAGCAGAGGCACAAACTGCATGACGAGAAGGGACAACGTAGAACACGTCTCTGTCCTGGCGCATTTTCGTGTGCGATACTTCCCTCCGGGTCTTCGGGCCTTGCGAAGCTCTGTGTACTGCGAGCGCTGCTACTCGCAGCTGAGAAGGACCGTGGAGCTAGCGGCGAATTCGGAGAGCTCTTCGCTGCACTGCGCCGCTCGCAAGCGGCTTCGTTCTTCGCCTTCTGCCGTCCGGCGAGAGCTGAACTCCAGCGGTCAGTTGCAGCTCTGCCCAACAGCGTGTTCTCAGTTCTGCGGGCAAGCACGCCCTCTTGCCTTGGCCCCGAGTGCAAAGTCCCGAGCGAGCACTCGACTCAGTGCAATGCACCCGGAAGGACGCTCTCGCTCGTCTTTCAAGGAGCGATTACCTACAGCAGAAGCAGCAGAGGCACAAACTGCATGACGAGAAGGGACAACGTAGAACACGTCTCTGTCCTGGCGCATTTTCGTGTGCGATACTTCCCTCCGGGTCTTCGGGCCTTGCGAAGCTCTGTGTACTGCGAGCGCTGCTACTCGCAGCTGAGAAGGACCGTGGAGCTAGCGGCGAATTCGGAGAGCTCTTCGCTGCACTGCGCCGCTCGCAAGCGGCTTCGTTCTTCGCCTTCTGCCGTCCGGCGAGAGCTGAACTCCAGCGGTCAGTTGCAGCTCTGCCCAACAGCGTGTTCTCAGTTCTGCGGGCAAGCACGCCCTCTTGCCTTGGCCCCGAGTGCAAAGTCCCGAGCGAGCACTCGACTCAGTGCAATGCACCCGGAAGGACGCTCTCGCTCGCCTTTCAAGGAGCGATTCCTAACAGCAGAAGCAGCAGAGGCACAAACTGCATGACGAGAAGGGACAACGTAGAACACGTCTCTGTCCTGGCGCATTTTCGTGTGCGATACTTCCCTCCGGGTCTTCGGGCCTTGCGAAGCTCTGTGTACTGCGAGCGCTGCTACTCGCAGCTGAGAAGGACCGTGGAGCTAGCGGCGAATTCGGAGAGCTCTTCGCTGCACTGCGCCGCTCGCAAGCGGCTTCGTTCTTCGCCTTCTGCCGTCCGGCGAGAGCTGAACTCCAGCGGTCAGTTGCAGCTCTGCCCAACAGCGTGTTCTCAGTTCTGCGGGCAAGCACGCCCTCTTGCCTTGGCCCCGAGTGCAAAGTCCCGAGCGAGCACTCGACTCAGTGCAATGCACCCGGAAGGACGCTCTCGCTCGCCTTTCAAGGAGCGATTACCTACAGCAGAAGCAGCAGAGGCACAAACTGCATGACGAGAAGGAACAACGTAGAACACGTCTCTGTCCTGGCGCATTTTCGTGTGCGATACTTCCCTCCGGGTCTTCGGGCCTTGCGAAGCTCTGTGTACTGCGAGCGCTGCTACTCGCAGCTGAGAAGGACCGTGGAGCTAGCGGCGAATTCGGAGAGCTCTTCGCTGCACTGCGCCGCTCGCAAGCGGCTTCGTTCTTCGCCTTCTGCCGTCCGGCGAGAGCTGAACTCCAGCGGTCAGTTGCAGCTCTGCCCAACAGCGTGTTCTCAGTTCTGCGGGCAAGCACGCCCTCTTGCCTTGGCCCCGAGTGCAAAGTCCCGAGCGAGCACTCGACTCAGTGCAATGCACCCGGAAGGACGCTCTCGCTCGCCTTTCAAGGAGCGATTCCTAACAGCAGAAGCAGCAGAGGCACAAACTGCATGACGAGAAGGGACAACGTAGAACACGTCTCTGTCCTGGCGCATTTTCGTGTGCGATACTTCCCTCCGGGTCTTCGGGCCTTGCGAAGCTCTGTGTACTGCGAGCGCTGCTACTCGCAGCTGAGAAGGACCGTGGAGTTAGCGGCGAATTCGGAGAGCTCTTCGCTGCACTGCGCCGCTCGCAAGCGGCTTCGTTCTTCGCCTTCTGCCGTCCGGCGAGAGCTGAACTCCAGCGGTCAGTTGCAGCTCTGCCCAACAGCGTGTTCTCAGTTCTGCGGGCAAGCACGCCCTCTTGTCTTGGCCCCGAGAGCAAAGTCCCGAGCGAGCACTCGACTCAGTGCAATGCACCCGGAAGGACGCTCTCGCTCGTCTTTCAAGGAGCGATTACCTACAGCAGAAGCAGCAGAGGCACAAACTGCATGACGAGAAGGGACAACGTAGAACACGTCTCTGTCCTGGCGCATTTTCGTGTGCGATACTTCCCTCCGGGTCTTCGGGCCTTGCGAAGCTCTGTGTACTGCGAGCGCTGCTACTCGCAGCTGAGAAGGACCGTGGAGCTAGCGGCGAATTCGGAGAGCTCTTCGCTGCACTGCGCCGCTCGCAAGCGGCTTCGTTCTTCGCCTTCTGCCGTCCGGCGAGAGCTGAACTCCAGCGGTCAGTTGCAGCTCTGCCCAACAGCGTGTTCTCAGTTCTGCGGGCAAGCACGCCCTCTTGCCTTGGCCCCGAGAGCAAAGTCCCGAGCGAGCACTCGACTCAGTGCAATGCACCCGGAAGGACGCTCTCGCTCGTCTTTCAAGGAGCGATTCCTAACAGCAGAAGCAGCAGAGGCACAAACTGCATGACGAGAAGGGACAACGTAGAACACGTCTCTGTCCTGGCACATTTTCGTGTGCGATACTTCCCTCCGGGTCTTCGGGCCTTGCGAAGCCCTGTGTACTGCGAGCGCTGCTACTCGCAGCTGAGAAGGACCGTGGAGCTAGCGGCGAATTCGGAGAGCTCTTCGCTGCACTGCGCCGCTCGCAAGCGGCTTCGTTCTTCGCCTTCTGCCGTCCGGCGAGAGCTGAACTCCAGCGGTCAGTTGCAGCTCTGCCCAACAGCGTGTTCTCAGTTCTGCGGGCAAGCACGCCCTCTTGCCTTGGCCCCGAGTGCAAACTCCCGAGCGAGCACTCGACTCAGTGCAATGCACCCGGAAGGACGCTCTCGCTCGTCTTTCAAGGAGCGATTCCTAACAGCAGAAGCAGCAGAGGCACAAACTGCATGACGAGAAGGGACAACGTAGAACACGTCTCTGTCCTGGCGCATTTTCGTGTGCGATACTTCCCTCCGGGTCTTCGGGCCTTGCGAAGCTCTGTGTACTGCGAGCGCTGCTACTCGCAGCTGAGAAGGACCGTGGAGCTAGCGGCGAATTCGGAGAGCTCTTCGCTGCACTGCGCCGCTCGCAAGCGGCTTCGTTCTTCGCCTTCTGCCGTCCGGCGAGAGCTGAACTCCAGCGGTCAGTTGCAGCTCTGCCCAACAGCGTGTTCTCAGTTCTGCGGGCAAGCACGCCCTCTTGCCTTGGCCCCGAGTGCAAAGTCCCGAGCGAGCACTCGACTCAGTGCAATGCACCCGGAAGGACGCTCTCGCTCGCCTTTCAAGGAGCGATTACCTACAGCAGAAGCAGCAGAGGCACAAACTGCATGACGAGAAGGGACAACGTAGAACACGTCTCTGTCCTGGCGCATTTTCGTGTGCGATACTTCCCTCCGGGTCTTCGGGCCTTGCGAAGCTCTGTGTACTGCGAGCGCTGCTACTCGCAGCTGAGAAGGACCGTGGAGCTAGCGGCGAATTCGGAGAGCTCTTCGCTGCACTGCGCCGCTCGCAAGCGGCTTCGTTCTTCGCCTTCTGCCGTCCGGCGAGAGCTGAACTCCAGCGGTCAGTTGCAGCTCTGCCCAACAGCGTGTTCTCAGTTCTGCGGGCAAGCACGCCCTCTTGCCTTGGCCCCGAGTGCAAAGTCCCGAGCGAGCACTCGACTCAGTGCAATGCACCCGGAAGGACGCTCTCGCTCGCCTTTCAAGGAGCGATTACCTACAGCAGAAGCAGCAGAGGCACAAACTGCATGACGAGAAGGGACAACGTAGAACACGTCTCTGTCCTGGCGCATTTTCGTGTGCGATACTTCCCTCCGGGTCTTCGGGCCTTGCGAAGCTCTGTGTACTGCGAGCCCTGCTACTCGCAGCTGAGAAGGACCGTGGAGCTAGCGGCGAATTCGGAGAGCTCTTCGCTGCACTGCGCCGCTCGCAAGCGGCTTCGTTCTTCGCCTTCTGCCGTCCGGCGAGAGCTGAACTCCAGCGGTCAGTTGCAGCTCTGCCCAACAGCATGTTCTCAGTTCTGCGGGCAAGCACCCCCTCTTGCTTTGGCCCCGAGTGCAAAGCCCCGAGCGAGCACTCGACTCAGTGCAATGCACCCGGAAGGACGCTCTCGCTCGCCTTTCAAGGAGCGATTACCTACAGCAGAAGCAGCAGAGGCACAAACTGCATGACGAGAAGGGACAACGTAGAACACGTCTCTGTCCTGGCGCATTTTCGTGTGCGATACTTCCCTCCGGGTCTTCGGGCCTTGCGAAGCTCTGTGTACTGCGAGCGCTGCTTCTCGCAGCTGAGAAGGACCGTGGAGCTAGCGGCGAATTCGGAGAGCTCTTCGCTGCACTGCGCCGCTCGCAAGCGGCTTCGTTCTTCGCCTTCTGCCGTCCGGCGAGAGCTGAACTCCAGCGGTCAGTTGCAGCTCTGCCCAACAGCGTGTTCTCAGTTCTGCGGGCAAGCACGCCCTCTTGCCTTGGCCCCGAGTGCAAAGTCCCGAGCGAGCACTCGACTCAGTGCAATGCACCCGGAAGGACGCTCTCGCTCGTCTTTCAAGGAGCGATTACCTACAGCAGAAGCAGCAGAGGCACAAACTGCATGACGAGAAGGGACAACGTAGAACACGTCTCTGTCCTGGCGCATTTTCGTGTGCGATACTTCCCTCCGGGTCTTCGGGCCTTGCGAAGCTCTGTGTACTGCGAGCGCTGCTACTCGCAGCTGAGAAGGACCGTGGAGCTAGCGGCGAATTCGGAGAGCTCTTCGCTGCACTGCGCCGCTCGCAAGCGGCTTCGTTCTTCGCCTTCTGCCGTCCGGCGAGAGCTGAACTCCAGCGGTCAGTTGCAGCTCTGCCCAACAGCGTGTTCTCAGTTCTGCGGGCAAGCACGCCCTCTTGCCTTGGCCCCGAGTGCAAAGTCCCGAGCGAGCACTCGACTCAGTGCAATGCACCCGGAAGGACGCTCTCGCTCGTCTTTCAAGGAGCGATTACCTACAGCAGAAGCAGCAGAGGCACAAACTGCATGACGAGAAGGGACAACGTAGAACACGTCTCTGTCCTGGCGCATTTTCGTGTGCGATACTTCCCTCCGGGTCTTCGGGCCTTGCGAAGCTCTGTGTACTGCGAGCGCTGCTACTCGCAGCTGAGAAGGACCGTGGAGCTAGCGGCGAATTCGGAGAGCTCTTCGCTGCACTGCGCCGCTCGCAAGCGGCTTCGTTCTTCGCCTTCTGCCGTCCGGCGAGAGCTGAACTCCAGCGGTCAGTTGCAGCTCTGCCCAACAGCGTGTTCTCAGTTCTGCGGGCAAGCACGCCCTCTTGCCTTGGCCCCGAGTGCAAAGTCCCGAGCGAGCACTCGACTCAGTGCAATGCACCCGGAAGGACGCTCTCGCTCGTCTTTCAAGGAGCGATTACCTACAGCAGAAGCAGCAGAGGCACAAACTGCATGACGAGAAGGGACAACGTAGAACACGTCTCTGTCCTGGCGCATTTTCGTGTGCGATACTTCCCTCCGGGTCTTCGGGCCTTGCGAAGCTCTGTGTACTGCGAGCGCTGCTACTCGCAGCTGAGAAGGACCGTGGAGCTAGCGGCGAATTCGGAGAGCTCTTCGCTGCACTGCGCCGCTCGCAAGCGGCTTCGTTCTTCGCCTTCTGCCGTCCGGCGAGAGCTGAACTCCAGCGGTCAGTTGCAGCTCTGCCCAACAGCGTGTTCTCAGTTCTGCGGGCAAGCACGCCCTCTTGCCTTGGCCCCGAGTGCAAAGTCCCGAGCGAGCACTCGACTCAGTGCAATGCACCCGGAAGGACGCTCTCGCTCGTCTTTCAAGGAGCGATTACCTACAGCAGAAGCAGCAGAGGCACAAACTGCATGACGAGAAGGGACAACGTAGAACACGTCTCTGTCCTGGCGCATTTTCGTGTGCGATACTTCCCTCCGGGTCTTCGGGCCTTGCGAAGCTCTGTGTACTGCGAGCGCTGCTACTCGCAGCTGAGAAGGACCGTGGAGCTAGCGGCGAATTCGGAGAGCTCTTCGCTGCACTGCGCCGCTCGCAAGCGGCTTCGTTCTTCGCCTTCTGCCGTCCGGCGAGAGCTGAACTCCAGCGGTCAGTTGCAGCTCTGCCCAACAGCGTGTTCTCAGTTCTGCGGGCAAGCACGCCCTCTTGCCTTGGCCCCGAGTGCAAAGTCCCGAGCGAGCACTCGACTCAGTGCAATGCACCCGGAAGGACGCTCTCGCTCGCCTTTCAAGGAGCGATTCCTAACAGCAGAAGCAGCAGAGGCACAAACTGCATGACGAGAAGGGACAACGTAGAACACGTCTCTGTCCTGGCGCATTTTCGTGTGCGATACTTCCCTCCGGGTCTTCGGGCCTTGCGAAGCTCTGTGTACTGCGAGCGCTGCTACTCGCAGCTGAGAAGGACCGTGGAGCTAGCGGCGAATTCGGAGAGCTCTTCGCTGCACTGCGCCGCTCGCAAGCGGCTTCGTTCTTCGCCTTCTGCCGTCCGGCGAGAGCTGAACTCCAGCGGTCAGTTGCAGCTCTGCCCAACAGCGTGTTCTCAGTTCTGCGGGCAAGCACGCCCTCTTGCCTTGGCCCCGAGTGCAAAGTCCCGAGCGAGCACTCGACTCAGTGCAATGCACCCGGAAGGACGCTCTCGCTCGCCTTTCAAGGAGCGATTACCTACAGCAGAAGCAGCAGAGGCACAAACTGCATGACGAGAAGGGACAACGTAGAACACGTCTCTGTCCTGGCGCATTTTCGTGTGCGATACTTCCCTCCGGGTCTTCGGGCCTTGCGAAGCTCTGTGTACTGCGAGCGCTGCTACTCGCAGCTGAGAAGGACCGTGGAGCTAGCGGCGAATTCGGAGAGCTCTTCGCTGCACTGCGCCGCTCGCAAGCGGCTTCGTTCTTCGCCTTCTGCCGTCCGGCGAGAGCTGAACTCCAGCGGTCAGTTGCAGCTCTGCCCAACAGCGTGTTCTCAGTTCTGCGGGCAAGCACGCCCTCTTGCCTTGGCCCCGAGTGCAAAGTCCCGAGCGAGCACTCGACTCAGTGCAATGCACCCGGAAGGACGCTCTCGCTCGCCTTTCAAGGAGCGATTACCTACAGCAGAAGCAGCAGAGGCACAAACTGCATGACGAGAAGGGACAACGTAGAACACGTCTCTGTCCTGGCGCATTTTCGTGTGCGATACTTCCCTCCGGGTCTTCGGGCCTTGCGAAGCTCTGTGTACTGCGAGCGCTGCTACTCGCAGCTGAGAAGGACCGTGGAGCTAGCGGCGAATTCGGAGAGCTCTTCGCTGCACTGCGCCGCTCGCAAGCGGCTTCGTTCTTCGCCTTCTGCCGTCCGGCGAGAGCTGAACTCCAGCGGTCAGTTGCAGCTCTGCCCAACAGCGTGTTCTCAGTTCTGCGGGCAAGCACGCCCTCTTGCCTTGGCCCCGAGTGCAAAGTCCCGAGCGAGCACTCGACTCAGTGCAATGCACCCGGAAGGACGCTCTCGCTCGCCTTTCAAGGAGCGATTCCTAACAGCAGAAGCAGCAGAGGCACAAACTGCATGACGAGAAGGGACAACGTAGAACACGTCTCTGTCCTGGCGCATTTTCGTGTGCGATACTTCCCTCCGGGTCTTCGGGCCTTGCGAAGCTCTGTGTACTGCGAGCGCTGCTACTCGCAGCTGAGAAGGACCGTGGAGCTAGCGGCGAATTCGGAGAGCTCTTCGCTGCACTGCGCCGCTCGCAAGCGGCTTCGTTCTTCGCCTTCTGCCGTCCGGCGACAGCTGAACTCCAGCGGTCAGTTGCAGCTCTGCCCAACAGCGTGTTTTCAGTTCTGCGGGCAAGCACGCCCTCTTGCCTTGGCCCCGAGTGCAAAGTCCCGAGCGAGCACTCGACTCAGTGCAATGCACCCGGAAGGACGCTCTCGCTCGCCTTTCAAGGAGCGATTCCTAACAGCAGAAGCAGCAGAGGCACAAACTGCATGACGAGAAGGGACAACGTAGAACACGTCTCTGTCCTGGCGCATTTTCGTGTGCGATACTTCCCTCCGGGTCTTCGGGCCTTGCGAAGCTCTGTGTACTGCGAGCGCTGCTACTCGCAGCTGAGAAGGACCGTGGAGCTAGCGGCGAATTCGGAGAGCTCTTCGCTGCACTGCGCCGCTCGCAAGCGGCTTCGTTCTTCGCCTTCTGCCGTCCGGCGAGAGCTGAACTCCAGCGGTCAGTTGCAGCTCTGCCCAACAGCGTGTTCTCAGTTCTGCGGGCAAGCACGCCCTCTTGCCTTGGCCCCGAGTGCAAAGTCCCGAGCGAGCACTCGACTCAGTGCAATGCACCCGGAAGGACGCTCTCGCTCGCCTTTCAAGGAGCGATTACCTACAGCAGAAGCAGCAGAGGCACAAACTGCATGACGAGAAGGGACAACGTAGAACACGTCTCTGTCCTGGCGCATTTTCGTGTGCGATACTTCCCTCCGGGTCTTCGGGCCTTGCGAAGCTCTGTGTACTGCGAGCGCTGCTACTCGCAGCTGAGAAGGACCGTGGAGCTAGCGGCGAATTCGGAGAGCTCTTCGCTGCACTGCGCCGCTCGCAAGCGGCTTCGTTCTTCGCCTTCTGCCGTCCGGCGAGAGCTGAACTCCAGCGGTCAGTTGCAGCTCTGCCAACAGCGTGTTCTCAGTTCTGCGGGCAAGCACGCCCTCTTGCCTTGGCCCCGAGTGCAAAGTCCCGAGCGAGCACTCGACTCAGTGCAATGCACCCGGAAGGACGCTCTCGCTCGCCTTTCAAGGAGCGATTACCTACAGCAGAAGCAGCAGAGGCACAAACTGCATGACGAGAAGGGACAACGTAGAACACGTCTCTGTCCTGGCGCATTTTCGTGTGCGATACTTCCCTCCGGGTCTTCGGGCCTTGCGAAGCTCTGTGTACTGCGAGCCCTGCTACTCGCAGCTGAGAAGGACCGTGGAGCTAGCGGCGAATTCGGAGAGCTCTTCGCTGCACTGCGCCGCTCGCAAGCGGCTTCGTTCTTCGCCTTCTGCCGTCCGGCGAGAGCTGAACTCCAGCGGTCAGTTGCAGCTCTGCCCAACAGCGTGTTCTCAGTTCTGCGGGCAAGCACCCCCTCTTGCTTTGGCCCCGAGTGCAAAGCCCCGAGCGAGCACTCGACTCAGTGCAATGCACCCGGAAGGACGCTCTCGCTCGCCTTTCAAGGAGCGATTACCTACAGCAGAAGCAGCAGAGGCACAAACTGCATGACGAGAAGGGACAACGTAGAACACGTCTCTGTCCTGGCGCATTTTCGTGTGCGATACTTCCCTCCGGGTCTTCGGGCCTTGCGAAGCTCTGTGTACTGCGAGCGCTGCTACTCGCAGCTGAGAAGGACCGTGGAGCTAGCGGCGAATTCGGAGAGCTCTTCGCTGCACTGCGCCGCTCGCAAGCGGCTTCGTTCTTCGCCTTCTGCCGTCCGGCGAGAGCTGAACTCCAGCGGTCAGTTGCAGCTCTGCCCAACAGCGTGTTCTCAGTTCTGCGGGCAAGCACGCCCTCTTGCCTTGGCCCCGAGTGCAAAGTCCCGAGCGAGCACTCGACTCAGTGCAATGCACCCGGAAGGACGCTCTCGCTCGTCTTTCAAGGAGCGATTCCTAACAGCAGAAGCAGCAGAGGCACAAACTGCATGACGAGAAGGGACAACGTAGAACACGTCTCTGTCCTGGCGCATTTTCGTGTGCGATACTTCCCTCCGGGTCTTCGGGCCTTGCGAAGCTCTGTGTACTGCGAGCGCTGCTACTCGCAGCTGAGAAGGACCGTGGAGCTAGCGGCGAATTCGGAGAGCTCTTCGCTGCACTGCGCCGCTCGCAAGCGGCTTCGTTCTTCGCCTTCTGCCGTCCGGCGAGAGCTGAACTCCAGCGGTCAGTTGCAGCTCTGCCCAACAGCGTGTTCTCAGTTCTGCGGGCAAGCACGCCCTCTTGCCTTGGCCCCGAGTGCAAAGTCCCGAGCGAGCACTCGACTCAGTGCAATGCACCCGGAAGGACGCTCTCGCTCGTCTTTCAAGGAGCGATTCCTAACAGCAGAAGCAGCAGAGGCACAAACTGCATGACGAGAAGGGACAACGTAGAACACGTCTCTGTCCTGGCACATTTTCGTGTGCGATACTTCCCTCCGGGTCTTCGGGCCTTGCGAAGCTCTGTGTACTGCGAGCGCTGCTACTCGCAGCTGAGAAGGACCGTGGAGCTAGCGGCGAATTCGGAGAGCTCTTCGCTGCACTGCGCCGCTCGCAAGCGGCTTCGTTCTTCGCCTTCTGCCGTCCGGCGAGAGCTGAACTCCAGCGGTCAGTTGCAGCTCTGCCCAACAGCGTGTTCTCAGTTCTGCGGGCAAGCACGCCCTCTTGCCTTGGCCCCGAGTGCAAAGTCCCGAGCGAGCACTCGACTCAGTGCAATGCACCCGGAAGGACGCTCTCGCTCGTCTTTCAAGGAGCGATTACCTACAGCAGAAGCAGCAGAGGCACAAACTGCATGACGAGAAGGGACAACGTAGAACACGTCTCTGTCCTGGCGCATTTTCGTGTGCGATACTTCCCTCCGGGTCTTCGGGCCTTGCGAAGCTCTGTGTACTGCGAGCGCTGCTACTCGCAGCTGAGAAGGACCGTGGAGCTAGCGGCGAATTCGGAGAGCTCTTCGCTGCACTGCGCCGCTCGCAAGCGGCTTCGTTCTTCGCCTTCTGCCGTCCGGCGAGAGCTGAACTCCAGCGGTCAGTTGCAGCTCTGCCCAACAGCGTGTTCTCAGTTCTGCGGGCAAGCACGCCCTCTTGCCTTGGCCCCGAGTGCAAAGTCCCGAGCGAGCACTCGACTCAGTGCAATGCACCCGGAAGGACGCTCTCGCTCGCCTTTCAAGGAGCGATTCCTACAGCAGAAGCAGCAGAGGCACAAACTGCATGACGAGAAGGGACAACGTAGAACACGTCTCTGTCCTGGCGCATTTTCGTGTGCGATACTTCCCTCCGGGTCTTCGGGCCTTGCGAAGCTCTGTGTACTGCGAGCGCTGCTACTCGCAGCTGAGAAGGACCGTGGAGCTAGCGGCGAATTCGGAGAGCTCTTCGCTGCACTGCGCCGCTCGCAAGCGGCTTCGTTCTTCGCCTTCTGCCGTCCGGCGAGAGCTGAACTCCAGCGGTCAGTTGCAGCTCTGCCCAACAGCGTGTTCTCAGTTCTGCGGGCAAGCACGCCCTCTTGCCTTGGCCCCGAGTGCAAAGTCCCGAGCGAGCACTCGACTCAGTGCAATGCACCCGGAAGGACGCTCTCGCTCGTCTTTCAAGGAGCGATTACCTACAGCAGAAGCAGCAGAGGCACAAACTGCATGACGAGAAGGGACAACGTAGAACACGTCTCTGTCCTGGCGCATTTTCGTGTGCGATACTTCCCTCCGGGTCTTCGGGCCTTGCGAAGCTCTGTGTACTGCGAGCGCTGCTACTCGCAGCTGAGAAGGACCGTGGAGCTAGCGGCGAATTCGGAGAGCTCTTCGCTGCACTGCGCCGCTCGCAAGCGGCTTCGTTCTTCGCCTTCTGCCGTCCGGCGAGAGCTGAACTCCAGCGGTCAGTTGCAGCTCTGCCCAACAGCGTGTTCTCAGTTCTGCGGGCAAGCACGCCCTCTTGCCTTGGCCCCGAGTGCAAAGTCCCGAGCGAGCACTCGACTCAGTGCAATGCACCCGGAAGGACGCTCTCGCTCGCCTTTCAAGGAGCGATTACCTACAGCAGAAGCAGCAGAGGCACAAACTGCATGACGAGAAGGGACAACGTAGAACACGTCTCTGTCCTGGCGCATTTTCGTGTGCGATACTTCCCTCCGGGTCTTCGGGCCTTGCGAAGCTCTGTGTACTGCGAGCGCTGCTACTCGCAGCTGAGAAGGACCGTGGAGCTAGCGGCGAATTCGGAGAGCTCTTCGCTGCACTGCGCCGCTCGCAAGCGGCTTCGTTCTTCGCCTTCTGCCGTCCGGCGAGAGCTGAACTCCAGCGGTCAGTTGCAGCTCTGCCCAACAGCGTGTTCTCAGTTCTGCGGGCAAGCACGCCCTCTTGCCTTGGCCCCGGGAGCAAAGTCCCGAGCGAGCACTCGACTCAGTGCAATGCACCCGGAAGGACGCTCTCGCTCGCCTTTCAAGGAGCGATTCCTAACAGCAGAAGCAGCAGAGGCACAAACTGCATGACGAGAAGGGACAACGTAGAACACGTCTCTGTCCTGGCGCATTTTCGTGTGCGATACTTCCCTCCGGGTCTTCGGGCCTTGCGAAGCTCTGTGTACTGCGAGCGCTGCTACTCGCAGCTGAGAAGGACCGTGGAGCTAGCGGCGAATTCGGAGAGCTCTTCGCTGCACTGCGCCGCTCGCAAGCGGCTTCGTTCTTCGCCTTCTGCCGTCCGGCGAGAGCTGAACTCCAGCGGTCAGTTGCAGCTCTGCCCAACAGCGTGTTCTCAGTTCTGCGGGCAAGCACGCCCTCTTGCCTTGGCCCCGAGTGCAAAGTCCCGAGCGAGCACTCGACTCAGTGCAATGCACCCGGAAGGACGCTCTCGCTCGTCTTTCAAGGAGCGATTACCTACAGCAGAAGCAGCAGAGGCACAAACTGCATGACGAGAAGGGACAACGTAGAACACGTCTCTGTCCTGGCGCATTTTCGTGTGCGATACTTCCCTCCGGGTCTTCGGGCCTTGCGAAGCTCTGTGTACTGCGAGCCCTGCTACTCGCAGCTGAGAAGGACCGTGGAGCTAGCGGCGAATTCGGAGAGCTCTTCGCTGCACTGCGCCGCTCGCAAGCGGCTTCGTTCTTCGCCTTCTGCCGTCCGGCGAGAGCTGAACTCCAGCGGTCAGTTGCAGCTCTGCCCAACAGCGTGTTCTCAGTTCTGCGGGCAAGCACGCCCTCTTGCCTTGGCCCCGAGTGCAAAGTCCCGAGCGAGCACTCGACTCAGTGCAATGCACCCGGAAGGACGCTCTCGCTCGCCTTTCAAGGAGCGATTACCTACAGCAGAAGCAGCAGAGGCACAAACTGCATGACGAGAAGGGACAACGTAGAACACGTCTCTGTCCTGGCGCATTTTCGTGTGCGATACTTCCCTCCGGGTCTTCGGGCCTTGCGAAGCTCGTGTACTGCGAGCGCTGCTACTCGCAGCTGAGAAGGACCGTGGAGCTAGCGGCGAATTCGGAGAGCTCTTCGCTGCACTGCGCCGCTCGCAAGCGGCTTCGTTCTTCGCCTTCTGCCGTCCGGCGAGAGCTGAACTCCAGCGGTCAGTTGCAGCTCTGCCCAACAGCGTGTTCTCAGTTCTGCGGGCAAGCACGCCCTCTTGCCTTGGCCCCGAGTGCAAAGTCCCGAGCGAGCACTCGACTCAGTGCAATGCACCCGGAAGGACGCTCTCGCTCGCCTTTCAAGGAGCGATTACCTACAGCAGAAGCAGCAGAGGCACAAACTGCATGACGAGAAGGGACAACGTAGAACACGTCTCTGTCCTGGCGCATTTTCGTGTGCGATACTTCCCTCCGGGTCTTCGGGCCTTGCGAAGCTCTGTGTACTGCGAGCGCTGCTACTCGCAGCTGAGAAGGACCGTGGAGCTAGCGGCGAATTCGGAGAGCTCTTCGCTGCACTGCGCCGCTCGCAAGCGGCTTCGTTCTTCGCCTTCTGCCGTCCGGCGAGAGCTGAACTCCAGCGGTCAGTTGCAGCTCTGCCCAACAGCGTGTTCTCAGTTCTGCGGGCAAGCACGCCCTCTTGCCTTGGCCCCGAGTGCAAAGTCCCGAGCGAGCACTCGACTCAGTGCAATGCACCCGGAAGGACGCTCTCGCTCGCCTTTCAAGGAGCGATTACCTACAGCAGAAGCAGCAGAGGCACAAACTGCATGACGAGAAGGGACAACGTAGAACACGTCTCTGTCCTGGCGCATTTTCGTGTGCGATACTTCCCTCCGGGTCTTCGGGCCTTGCGAAGCTCTGTGTACTGCGAGCGCTGCTACTCGCAGCTGAGAAGGACCGTGGAGCTAGCGGCGAATTCGGAGAGCTCTTCGCTGCACTGCGCCGCTCGCAAGCGGCTTCGTTCTTCGCCTTCTGCCGTCCGGCGAGAGCTGAACTCCAGCGGTCAGTTGCAGCTCTGCCCAACAGCGTGTTCTCAGTTTTGCGGGCAAGCACGCCCTCTTGCCTTGGCCCCGAGTGCAAAGTCCCGAGCGAGCACTCGACTCAGTGCAATGCACCCGGAAGGACGCTCTCGCTCGCCTTTCAAGGAGCGATTCCTAACAGCAGAAGCAGCAGAGGCACAAACTGCATGACGAGAAGGGACAACGTAGAACACGTCTCTGTCCTGGCGCATTTTCGTGTGCGATACTTCCCTCCGGGTCTTCGGGCCTTGCGAAGCTCTGTGTACTGCGAGCGCTGCTACTCGCAGCTGAGAAGGACCGTGGAGCTAGCGGCGAATTCGGAGAGCTCTTCGCTGCACTGCGCCGCTCGCAAGCGGCTTCGTTCTTCGCCTTCTGCCGTCCGGCGAGAGCTGAACTCCGGCGGTCAGTTGCAGCTCTGCCCAACAGCGTGTTCTCAGTTTTGCGGGCAAGCACGCCCTCTTGCCTTGGCCCCGAGTGCAAAGTCCCGAGCGAGCACTCGACTCAGTGCAATGCACCCGGAAGGACGCTCTCGCTCGCCTTTCAAGGAGCGATTCCTAACAGCAGAAGCAGCAGAGGCACAAACTGCATGACGAGAAGGGACAACGTAGAACACGTCTCTGTCCTGGCGCATTTTCGTGTGCGATACTTCCCTCCGGGTCTTCGGGCCTTGCGAAGCTCTGTGTACTGCGAGCGCTGCTACTCGCAGCTGAGAAGGACCGTGGAGCTAGCGGCGAATTCGGAGAGCTCTTCGCTGCACTGCGCCGCTCGCAAGCGGCTTCGTTCTTCGCCTTCTGCCGTCCGGCGAGAGCTGAACTCCGGCGGTCAGTTGCAGCTCTGCCCAACAGCGTGTTCTCAGTTCTGCGGGCAAGCACGCCCTCTTGCCTTGGCCCCGAGTGCAAAGTCCCGAGCGAGCACACGACTCAGTGCAATGCACCCGGAAGGACGCTCTCGCTCGTCTTTCAAGGAGCGATTACCTACAGCAGAAGCAGCAGAGGCACAAACTGCATGACGAGAAGGGACAACGTAGAACACGTCTCTGTCCTGGCGCATTTTCGTGTGCGATACTTCCCTCCGGGTCTTCGGGCCTTGCGAAGCTCTGTGTACTGCGAGCGCTGCTACTCGCAGCTGAGAAGGACCGTGGAGCTAGCGGCGAATTCGGAGAGCTCTTCGCTGCACTGCGCCGCTCGCAAGCGGCTTCGTTCTTCGCCTTCTGCCGTCCGGCGAGAGCTGAACTCCAGCGGTCAGTTGCAGCTCTGCCCAACAGCGTGTTCTCAGTTCTGCGGGCAAGCACGCCCTCTTGCCTTGGCCCCGAGTGCAAAGTCCCGAGCGAGCACTCGACTCAGTGCAATGCACCCGGAAGGACGCTCTCGCTCGTCTTTCAAGGAGCGATTACCTACAGCAGAAGCAGCAGAGGCACAAACTGCATGACGAGAAGGGACAACGTAGAACACGTCTCTGTCCTGGCGCATTTTCGTTTGCGATACTTCCCTCCGGGTCTTCGGGCCTTGCGAAGCTCTGTGTACTGCGAGCGCTGCTACTCGCAGCTGAGAAGGACCGTGGAGCTAGCGGCGAATTCGGAGAGCTCTTCGCTGCACTGCGCCGCTCGCAAGCGGCTTCGTTCTTCGCCTTCTGCCGTCCGGCGAGAGCTGAACTCCAGCGGTCAGTTGCAGCTCTGCCCAACAGCGTGTTCTCAGTTCTGCGGGCAAGCACGCCCTCTTGCCTTGGCCCCGAGTGCAAAGTCCCGAGCGAGCACTCGACTCAGTGCAATGCACCCGGAAGGACGCTCTCGCTCGTCTTTCAAGGAGCGATTCCTAACAGCAGAAGCAGCAGAGGCACAAACTGCATGACGAGAAGGGACAACGTAGAACACGTCTCTGTCCTGGCGCATTTTCGTGTGCGATACTTCCCTCCGGGTCTTCGGGCCTTGCGAAGCTCTGTGTACTGCGAGCGCTGCTACTCGCAGCTGAGAAGGACCGTGGAGCTAGCGGCGAATTCGGAGAGCTCTTCGCTGCACTGCGCCGCTCGCAAGCGGCTTCGTTCTTCGCCTTCTGCCGTCCGGCGACAGCTGAACTCCAGCGGTCAGTTGCAGCTCCGCCCAACAGCGTGTTCTCAGTTCTGCGGGCAAGCACGCCCTCTTGCCTTGGCCCCGAGTGCAAAGTCCCGAGCGAGCACTCGACTCAGTGCAATGCACCCGGAAGGACGCTCTCGCTCGCCTTTCAAGGAGCGATTCCTAACAGCAGAAGCAGCAGAGGCACAAACTGCATGACGAGAAGGGACAACGTAGAACACGTCTCTGTCCTGGCACATTTTCGTGTGCGATACTTCCCTCCGGGTCTTCGGGCCTTGCGAAGCTCCGTGTACTGCGAGCGCTGCTACTCGCAGCTGAGAAGGACCGTGGAGCTAGCGGCGAATTCGGAGAGCTCTTCGCTGCACTGCGCCGCTCGCAAGCGGCTTCGTTCTTCGCCTTCTGCCGTCCGGCGAGAGCTGAACTCCAGCGGTCAGTTGCAGCTCTGCCCAACAGCGTGTTCTCAGTTCTGCGGGCAAGCACGCCCTCTTGCCTTGGCCCCGAGTGCAAAGTCCCGAGCGAGCACTCGACTCAGTGCAATGCACCCGGAAGGACGCTCTCGCTCGTCTTTCAAGGAGCGATTCCTAACAGCAGAAGCAGCAGAGGCACAAACTGCATGACGAGAAGGGACAACGTAGAACACGTCTCTGTCCTGGCGCATTTTCGTGTGCGATACTTCCCTCCGGGTCTTCGGGCCTTGCGAAGCTCTGTGTACTGCGAGCGCTGCTACTCGCAGCTGAGAAGGACCGTGGAGCTAGCGGCGAATTCGGAGAGCTCTTCGCTGCACTGCGCCGCTCGCAAGCGGCTTCGTTCTTCGCCTTCTGCCGTCCGGCGAGAGCTGAACTCCAGCGGTCAGTTGCAGCTCTGCCCAACAGCGTGTTCTCAGTTCTGCGGGCAAGCACGCCCTCTTGCCTTGGCCCCGAGTGCAAAGTCCCGAGCGAGCACTCGACTCAGTGCAATGCACCCGGAAGGACGCTCTCGCTCGCCTTTCAAGGAGCGATTACCTACAGCAGAAGCAGCAGAGGCACAAACTGCATGACGAGAAGGGACAACGTAGAACACGTCTCTGTCCTGGCGCATTTTCGTGTGCGATACTTCCCTCCGGGTCTTCGGGCCTTGCGAAGCTCTGTGTACTGCGAGCGCTGCTACTCGCAGCTGAGAAGGACCGTGGAGCTAGCGGCGAATTCGGAGAGCTCTTCGCTGCACTGCGCCGCTCGCAAGCGGCTTCGTTCTTCGCCTTCTGCCGTCCGGCGAGAGCTGAACTCCAGCGGTCAGTTGCAGCTCTGCCCAACAGCGTGTTCTCAGTTCTGCGGGCAAGCACGCCCTCTTGCCTTGGCCCCGAGTGCAAAGTCCCGAGCGAGCACTCGACTCAGTGCAATGCACCCGGAAGGACGCTCTCGCTCGCCTTTCAAGGAGCGATTACCTACAGCAGAAGCAGCAGAGGCACAAACTGCATGACGAGAAGGGACAACGTAGAACACGTCTCTGTCCTGGCGCATTTTCGTGTGCGATACTTCCCTCCGGGTCTTCGGGCCTTGCGAAGCTCTGTGTACTGCGAGCGCTGCTACTCGCAGCTGAGAAGGACCGTGGAGCTAGCGGCGAATTCGGAGAGCTCTTCGCTGCACTGCGCCGCTCGCAAGCGGCTTCGTTCTTCGCCTTCTGCCGTCCGGCGAGAGCTGAACTCCAGCGGTCAGTTGCAGCTCTGCCCAACAGCGTGTTCTCAGTTCTGCGGGCAAGCACGCCCTCTTGCCTTGGCCCCGAGTGCAAAGTCCCGAGCGAGCACTCGACTCAGTGCAATGCACCCGGAAGGACGCTCTCGCTCGCCTTTCAAGGAGCGATTACCTACAGCAGAAGCAGCAGAGGCACAAACTGCATGACGAGAAGGGACAACGTAGAACACGTCTCTGTCCTGGCGCATTTTCGTGTGCGATACTTCCCTCCGGGTCTTCGGGCCTTGCGAAGCTCTGTGTACTGCGAGCGCTGCTACTCGCAGCTGAGAAGGACCGTGGAGCTAGCGGCGAATTCGGAGAGCTCTTCGCTGCACTGCGCCGCTCGCAAGCGGCTTCGTTCTTCGCCTTCTGCCGTCCGGCGAGAGCTGAACTCCAGCGGTCAGTTGCAGCTCTGCCCAACAGCGTGTTCTCAGTTCTGCGGGCAAGCACGCCCTCTTGCCTTGGCCCCGAGTGCAAAGTCCCGAGCGAGCACTCGACTCAGTGCAATGCACCCGGAAGGACGCTCTCGCTCGCCTTTCAAGGAGCGATTACCTACAGCAGAAGCAGCAGAGGCACAAACTGCATGACGAGAAGGGACAACGTAGAACACGTCTCTGTCCTGGCGCATTTTCGTGTGCGATACTTCCCTCCGGGTCTTCGGGCCTTGCGAAGCTCTGTGTACTGCGAGCGCTGCTACTCGCAGCTGAGAAGGACCGTGGAGCTAGCGGCGAATTCGGAGAGCTCTTCGCTGCACTGCGCCGCTCGCAAGCGGCTTCGTTCTTCGCCTTCTGCCGTCCGGCGAGAGCTGAACTCCAGCGGTCAGTTGCAGCTCTGCCCAACAGCGTGTTCTCAGTTCTGCGGGCAAGCACCCCCTCTTGCTTTGGCCCCGAGTGCAAAGCCCCGAGCGAGCACTCGACTCAGTGCAATGCACCCGGAAGGACGCTCTCGCTCGCCTTTCAAGGAGCGATTACCTACAGCAGAAGCAGCAGAGGCACAAACTGCATGACGAGAAGGGACAACGTAGAACACGTCTCTGTCCTGGCGCATTTTCGTGTGCGATACTTCCCTCCGGGTCTTCGGGCCTTGCGAAGCTCTGTGTACTGCGAGCGCTGCTACTCGCAGCTGAGAAGGACCGTGGAGCTAGCGGCGAATTCGGAGAGCTCTTCGCTGCACTGCGCCGCTCGCAAGCGGCTTCGTTCTTCGCCTTCTGCCGTCCGGCGAGAGCTGAACTCCAGCGGTCAGTTGCAGCTCTGCCCAACAGCGTGTTCTCAGTTCTGCGGGCAAGCACGCCCTCTTGCCTTGGCCCCGAGTGCAAAGTCCCGAGCGAGCACTCGACTCAGTGCAATGCACCCGGAAGGACGCTCTCGCTCGCCTTTCAAGGAGCGATTACCTACAGCAGAAGCAGCAGAGGCACAAACTGCATGACGAGAAGGGACAACGTAGAACACGTCTCTGTCCTGGCGCATTTTCGTGTGCGATACTTCCCTCCGGGTCTTCGGGCCTTGCGAAGCTCTGTGTACTGCGAGCGCTGCTACTCGCAGCTGAGAAGGACCGTGGAGCTAGCGGCGAATTCGGAGAGCTCTTCGCTGCACTGCGCCGCTCGCAAGCGGCTTCGTTCTTCGCCTTCTGCCGTCCGGCGAGAGCTGAACTCCAGCGGTCAGTTGCAGCTCTGCCCAACAGCGTGTTCTCAGTTCTGCGGGCAAGCACGCCCTCTTGCCTTGGCCCCGAGTGCAAAGTCCCGAGCGAGCACTCGACTCAGTGCAATGCACCCGGAAGGACGCTCTCGCTCGTCTTTCAAGGAGCGATTCCTAACAGCAGAAGCAGCAGAGGCACAAACTGCATGACGAGAAGGGACAACGTAGAACACGTCTCTGTCCTGGCACATTTTCGTGTGCGATACTTCCCTCCGGGTCTTCGGGCCTTGCGAAGCTCTGTGTACTGCGAGCGCTGCTACTCGCAGCTGAGAAGGACCGTGGAGCTAGCGGCGAATTCGGAGAGCTCTTCGCTGCACTGCGCCGCTCGCAAGCGGCTTCGTTCTTCGCCTTCTGCCGTCCGGCGAGAGCTGAACTCCAGCGGTCAGTTGCAGCTCTGCCCAACAGCGTGTTCTCAGTTCTGCGGGCAAGCACGCCCTCTTGCCTTGGCCCCGAGTGCAAAGTCCCGAGCGAGCACTCGACTCAGTGCAATGCACCCGGAAGGACGCTCTCGCTCGTCTTTCAAGGAGCGATTACCTACAGCAGAAGCAGCAGAGGCACAAACTGCATGACGAGAAGGGACAACGTAGAACACGTCTCTGTCCTGGCGCATTTTCGTGTGCGATACTTCCCTCCGGGTCTTCGGGCCTTGCGAAGCTCTGTGTACTGCGAGCGCTGCTACTCGCAGCTGAGAAGGACCGTGGAGCTAGCGGCGAATTCGGAGAGCTCTTCGCTGCACTGCGCCGCTCGCAAGCGGCTTCGTTCTTCGCCTTCTGCCGTCCGGCGAGAGCTGAACTCCAGCGGTCAGTTGCAGCTCTGCCCAACAGCGTGTTCTCAGTTCTGCGGGCAAGCACGCCCTCTTGCCTTGGCCCCGAGTGCAAAGTCCCGAGCGAGCACTCGACTCAGTGCAATGCACCCGGAAGGACGCTCTCGCTCGTCTTTCAAGGAGCGATTACCTACAGCAGAAGCAGCAGAGGCACAAACTGCATGACGAGAAGGGACAACGTAGAACACGTCTCTGTCCTGGCGCATTTTCGTTTGCGATACTTCCCTCCGGGTCTTCGGGCCTTGCGAAGCTCTGTGTACTGCGAGCGCTGCTACTCGCAGCTGAGAAGGACCGTGGAGCTAGCGGCGAATTCGGAGAGCTCTTCGCTGCACTGCGCCGCTCGCAAGCGGCTTCGTTCTTCGCCTTCTGCCGTCCGGCGAGAGCTGAACTCCAGCGGTCAGTTGCAGCTCTGCCCAACAGCGTGTTCTCAGTTCTGCGGGCAAGCACGCCCTCTTGCCTTGGCCCCGAGTGCAAAGTCCCGAGCGAGCACTCGACTCAGTGCAATGCACCCGGAAGGACGCTCTCGCTCGTCTTTCAAGGAGCGATTCCTAACAGCAGAAGCAGCAGAGGCACAAACTGCATGACGAGAAGGGACAACGTAGAACACGTCTCTGTCCTGGCGCATTTTCGTGTGCGATACTTCCCTCCGGGTCTTCGGGCCTTGCGAAGCTCTGTGTACTGCGAGCGCTGCTACTCGCAGCTGAGAAGGACCGTGGAGCTAGCGGCGAATTCGGAGAGCTCTTCGCTGCACTGCGCCGCTCGCAAGCGGCTTCGTTCTTCGCCTTCTGCCGTCCGGCGACAGCTGAACTCCAGCGGTCAGTTGCAGCTCCGCCCAACAGCGTGTTCTCAGTTCTGCGGGCAAGCACGCCCTCTTGCCTTGGCCCCGAGTGCAAAGTCCCGAGCGAGCACTCGACTCAGTGCAATGCACCCGGAAGGACGCTCTCGCTCGCCTTTCAAGGAGCGATTCCTAACAGCAGAAGCAGCAGAGGCACAAACTGCATGACGAGAAGGGACAACGTAGAACACGTCTCTGTCCTGGCACATTTTCGTGTGCGATACTTCCCTCCGGGTCTTCGGGCCTTGCGAAGCTCCGTGTACTGCGAGCGCTGCTACTCGCAGCTGAGAAGGACCGTGGAGCTAGCGGCGAATTCGGAGAGCTCTTCGCTGCACTGCGCCGCTCGCAAGCGGCTTCGTTCTTCGCCTTCTGCCGTCCGGCGAGAGCTGAACTCCAGCGGTCAGTTGCAGCTCTGCCCAACAGCGTGTTCTCAGTTCTGCGGGCAAGCACGCCCTCTTGCCTTGGCCCCGAGTGCAAAGTCCCGAGCGAGCACTCGACTCAGTGCAATGCACCCGGAAGGACGCTCTCGCTCGTCTTTCAAGGAGCGATTCCTAACAGCAGAAGCAGCAGAGGCACAAACTGCATGACGAGAAGGGACAACGTAGAACACGTCTCTGTCCTGGCGCATTTTCGTGTGCGATACTTCCCTCCGGGTCTTCGGGCCTTGCGAAGCTCTGTGTACTGCGAGCGCTGCTACTCGCAGCTGAGAAGGACCGTGGAGCTAGCGGCGAATTCGGAGAGCTCTTCGCTGCACTGCGCCGCTCGCAAGCGGCTTCGTTCTTCGCCTTCTGCCGTCCGGCGAGAGCTGAACTCCAGCGGTCAGTTGCAGCTCTGCCCAACAGCGTGTTCTCAGTTCTGCGGGCAAGCACGCCCTCTTGCCTTGGCCCCGAGTGCAAAGTCCCGAGCGAGCACTCGACTCAGTGCAATGCACCCGGAAGGACGCTCTCGCTCGCCTTTCAAGGAGCGATTACCTACAGCAGAAGCAGCAGAGGCACAAACTGCATGACGAGAAGGGACAACGTAGAACACGTCTCTGTCCTGGCGCATTTTCGTGTGCGATACTTCCCTCCGGGTCTTCGGGCCTTGCGAAGCTCTGTGTACTGCGAGCGCTGCTACTCGCAGCTGAGAAGGACCGTGGAGCTAGCGGCGAATTCGGAGAGCTCTTCGCTGCACTGCGCCGCTCGCAAGCGGCTTCGTTCTTCGCCTTCTGCCGTCCGGCGAGAGCTGAACTCCAGCGGTCAGTTGCAGCTCTGCCCAACAGCGTGTTCTCAGTTCTGCGGGCAAGCACGCCCTCTTGCCTTGGCCCCGAGTGCAAAGTCCCGAGCGAGCACTCGACTCAGTGCAATGCACCCGGAAGGACGCTCTCGCTCGCCTTTCAAGGAGCGATTACCTACAGCAGAAGCAGCAGAGGCACAAACTGCATGACGAGAAGGGACAACGTAGAACACGTCTCTGTCCTGGCGCATTTTCGTGTGCGATACTTCCCTCCGGGTCTTCGGGCCTTGCGAAGCTCTGTGTACTGCGAGCCCTGCTACTCGCAGCTGAGAAGGACCGTGGAGCTAGCGGCGAATTCGGAGAGCTCTTCGCTGCACTGCGCCGCTCGCAAGCGGCTTCGTTCTTCGCCTTCTGCCGTCCGGCGAGAGCTGAACTCCAGCGGTCAGTTGCAGCTCTGCCCAACAGCGTGTTCTCAGTTCTGCGGGCAAGCACGCCCTCTTGCCTTGGCCCCGAGTGCAAAGTCCCGAGCGAGCACTCGACTCAGTGCAATGCACCCGGAAGGACGCTCTCGCTCGCCTTTCAAGGAGCGATTACCTACAGCAGAAGCAGCAGAGGCACAAACTGCATGACGAGAAGGGACAACGTAGAACACGTCTCTGTCCTGGCGCATTTTCGTGTGCGATACTTCCCTCCGGGTCTTCGGGCCTTGCGAAGCTCTGTGTACTGCGAGCGCTGCTACTCGCAGCTGAGAAGGACCGTGGAGCTAGCGGCGAATTCGGAGAGCTCTTCGCTGCACTGCGCCGCTCGCAAGCGGCTTCGTTCTTCGCCTTCTGCCGTCCGGCGAGAGCTGAACTCCAGCGGTCAGTTGCAGCTCTGCCCAACAGCGTGTTCTCAGTTCTGCGGGCAAGCACGCCCTCTTGCCTTGGCCCCGAGTGCAAAGTCCCGAGCGAGCACTCGACTCAGTGCAATGCACCCGGAAGGACGCTCTCGCTCGCCTTTCAAGGAGCGATTACCTACAGCAGAAGCAGCAGAGGCACAAACTGCATGACGAGAAGGGACAACGTAGAACACGTCTCTGTCCTGGCGCATTTTCGTGTGCGATACTTCCCTCCGGGTCTTCGGGCCTTGCGAAGCTCTGTGTACTGCGAGCGCTGCTACTCGCAGCTGAGAAGGACCGTGGAGCTAGCGGCGAATTCGGAGAGCTCTTCGCTGCACTGCGCCGCTCGCAAGCGGCTTCGTTCTTCGCCTTCTGCCGTCCGGCGAGAGCTGAACTCCAGCGGTCAGTTGCAGCTCTGCCCAACAGCGTGTTCTCAGTTCTGCGGGCAAGCACGCCCTCTTGCCTTGGCCCCGAGTGCAAAGTCCCGAGCGAGCACTCGACTCAGTGCAATGCACCCGGAAGGACGCTCTCGCTCGCCTTTCAAGGAGCGATTACCTACAGCAGAAGCAGCAGAGGCACAAACTGCATGACGAGAAGGGACAACGTAGAACACGTCTCTGTCCTGGCGCATTTTCGTGTGCGATACTTCCCTCCGGGTCTTCGGGCCTTGCGAAGCTCTGTGTACTGCGAGCGCTGCTACTCGCAGCTGAGAAGGACCGTGGAGCTAGCGGCGAATTCGGAGAGCTCTTCGCTGCACTGCGCCGCTCGCAAGCGGCTTCGTTCTTCGCCTTCTGCCGTCCGGCGAGAGCTGAACTCCAGCGGTCAGTTGCAGCTCTGCCCAACAGCGTGTTCTCAGTTCTGCGGGCAAGCACCCCCTCTTGCTTTGGCCCCGAGTGCAAAGCCCCGAGCGAGCACTCGACTCAGTGCAATGCACCCGGAAGGACGCTCTCGCTCGCCTTTCAAGGAGCGATTACCTACAGCAGAAGCAGCAGAGGCACAAACTGCATGACGAGAAGGGACAACGTAGAACACGTCTCTGTCCTGGCGCATTTTCGTGTGCGATACTTCCCTCCGGGTCTTCGGGCCTTGCGAAGCTCTGTGTACTGCGAGCGCTGCTACTCGCAGCTGAGAAGGACCGTGGAGCTAGCGGCGAATTCGGAGAGCTCTTCGCTGCACTGCGCCGCTCGCAAGCGGCTTCGTTCTTCGCCTTCTGCCGTCCGGCGAGAGCTGAACTCCAGCGGTCAGTTGCAGCTCTGCCCAACAGCGTGTTCTCAGTTCTGCGGGCAAGCACGCCCTCTTGCCTTGGCCCCGAGTGCAAAGTCCCGAGCGAGCACTCGACTCAGTGCAATGCACCCGGAAGGACGCTCTCGCTCGTCTTTCAAGGAGCGATTCCTAACAGCAGAAGCAGCAGAGGCACAAACTGCATGACGAGAAGGGACAACGTAGAACACGTCTCTGTCCTGGCACATTTTCGTGTGCGATACTTCCCTCCGGGTCTTCGGGCCTTGCGAAGCTCTGTGTACTGCGAGCGCTGCTACTCGCAGCTGAGAAGGACCGTGGAGCTAGCGGCGAATTCGGAGAGCTCTTCGCTGCACTGCGCCGCTCGCAAGCGGCTTCGTTCTTCGCCTTCTGCCGTCCGGCGAGAGCTGAACTCCAGCGGTCAGTTGCAGCTCTGCCCAACAGCGTGTTCTCAGTTCTGCGGGCAAGCACGCCCTCTTGCCTTGGCCCCGAGTGCAAAGTCCCGAGCGAGCACTCGACTCAGTGCAATGCACCCGGAAGGACGCTCTCGCTCGTCTTTCAAGGAGCGATTACCTACAGCAGAAGCAGCAGAGGCACAAACTGCATGACGAGAAGGGACAACGTAGAACACGTCTCTGTCCTGGCGCATTTTCGTGTGCGATACTTCCCTCCGGGTCTTCGGGCCTTGCGAAGCTCTGTGTACTGCGAGCGCTGCTACTCGCAGCTGAGAAGGACCGTGGAGCTAGCGGCGAATTCGGAGAGCTCTTCGCTGCACTGCGCCGCTCGCAAGCGGCTTCGTTCTTCGCCTTCTGCCGTCCGGCGAGAGCTGAACTCCAGCGGTCAGTTGCAGCTCTGCCCAACAGCGTGTTCTCAGTTCTGCGGGCAAGCACGCCCTCTTGCCTTGGCCCCGAGTGCAAAGTCCCGAGCGAGCACTCGACTCAGTGCAATGCACCCGGAAGGACGCTCTCGCTCGTCTTTCAAGGAGCGATTCCTAACAGCAGAAGCAGCAGAGGCACAAACTGCATGACGAGAAGGGACAACGTAGAACACGTCTCTGTCCTGGCGCATTTTCGTGTGCGATACTTCCCTCCGGGTCTTCGGGCCTTGCGAAGCTCTGTGTACTGCGAGCGCTGCTACTCGCAGCTGAGAAGGACCGTGGAGCTAGCGGCGAATTCGGAGAGCTCTTCGCTGCACTGCGCCGCTCGCAAGCGGCTTCGTTCTTCGCCTTCTGCCGTCCGGCGAGAGCTGAACTCCAGCGGTCAGTTGCAGCTCTGCCCAACAGCGTGTTCTCAGTTCTGCGGGCAAGCACGCCCTCTTGCCTTGGCCCCGAGTGCAAAGTCCCGAGCGAGCACTCGACTCAGTGCAATGCACCCGGAAGGACGCTCTCGCTCGTCTTTCAAGGAGCGATTCCTAACAGCAGAAGCAGCAGAGGCACAAACTGCATGACGAGAAGGGACAACGTAGAACACGTCTCTGTCCTGGCGCATTTTCGTGTGCGATACTTCCCTCCGGGTCTTCGGGCCTTGCGAAGCTCTGTGTACTGCGAGCGCTGCTACTCGCAGCTGAGAAGGACCGTGGAGCTAGCGGCGAATTCGGAGAGCTCTTCGCTGCACTGCGCCGCTCGCAAGCGGCTTCGTTCTTCGCCTTCTGCCGTCCGGCGAGAGCTGAACTCCAGCGGTCAGTTGCAGCTCTGCCCAACAGCGTGTTCTCAGTTCTGCGGGCAAGCACGCCCTCTTGCCTTGGCCCCGAGTGCAAAGTCCCGAGCGAGCACTCGACTCAGTGCAATGCACCCGGAAGGACGCTCTCGCTCGCCTTTCAAGGAGCGATTACCTACAGCAGAAGCAGCAGAGGCACAAACTGCATGACGAGAAGGGACAACGTAGAACACGTCTCTGTCCTGGCGCATTTTCGTGTGCGATACTTCCCTCCGGGTCTTCGGGCCTTGCGAAGCTCTGTGTACTGCGAGCGCTGCTACTCGCAGCTGAGAAGGACCGTGGAGCTAGCGGCGAATTCGGAGAGCTCTTCGCTGCACTGCGCCGCTCGCAAGCGGCTTCGTTCTTCGCCTTCTGCCGTCCGGCGAGAGCTGAACTCCAGCGGTCAGTTGCAGCTCTGCCCAACAGCGTGTTCTCAGTTCTGCGGGCAAGCACGCCCTCTTGCCTTGGCCCCGAGTGCAAAGTCCCGAGCGAGCACTCGACTCAGTGCAATGCACCCGGAAGGACGCTCTCGCTCGTCTTTCAAGGAGCGATTACCTACAGCAGAAGCAGCAGAGGCACAAACTGCATGACGAGAAGGGACAACGTAGAACACGTCTCTGTCCTGGCGCATTTTCGTGTGCGATACTTCCCTCCGGGTCTTCGGGCCTTGCGAAGCTCTGTGTACTGCGAGCCCTGCTACTCGCAGCTGAGAAGGACCGTGGAGCTAGCGGCGAATTCGGAGAGCTCTTCGCTGCACTGCGCCGCTCGCAAGCGGCTTCGTTCTTCGCCTTCTGCCGTCCGGCGAGAGCTGAACTCCAGCGGTCAGTTGCAGCTCTGCCCAACAGCGTGTTCTCAGTTCTGCGGGCAAGCACGCCCTCTTGCCTTGGCCCCGAGTGCAAAGTCCCGAGCGAGCACTCGACTCAGTGCAATGCACCCGGAAGGACGCTCTCGCTCGCCTTTCAAGGAGCGATTACCTACAGCAGAAGCAGCAGAGGCACAAACTGCATGACGAGAAGGGACAACGTAGAACACGTCTCTGTCCTGGCGCATTTTCGTGTGCGATACTTCCCTCCGGGTCTTCGGGCCTTGCGAAGCTCCGTGTACTGCGAGCGCTGCTACTCGCAGCTGAGAAGGACCGTGGAGCTAGCGGCGAATTCGGAGAGCTCTTCGCTGCACTGCGCCGCTCGCAAGCGGCTTCGTTCTTCGCCTTCTGCCGTCCGGCGAGAGCTGAACTCCAGCGGTCAGTTGCAGCTCTGCCCAACAGCGTGTTCTCAGTTCTGCGGGCAAGCACGCCCTCTTGCCTTGGCCCCGAGTGCAAAGTCCCGAGCGAGCACTCGACTCAGTGCAATGCACCCGGAAGGACGCTCTCGCTCGCCTTTCAAGGAGCGATTACCTACAGCAGAAGCAGCAGAGGCACAAACTGCATGACGAGAAGGGACAACGTAGAACACGTCTCTGTCCTGGCGCATTTTCGTGTGCGATACTTCCCTCCGGGTCTTCGGGCCTTGCGAAGCTCCGTGTACTGCGAGCGCTGCTACTCGCAGCTGAGAAGGACCGTGGAGCTAGCGGCGAATTCGGAGAGCTCTTCGCTGCACTGCGCCGCTCGCAAGCGGCTTCGTTCTTCGCCTTCTGCCGTCCGGCGAGAGCTGAACTCCAGCGGTCAGTTGCAGCTCTGCCCAACAGCGTGTTCTCAGTTCTGCGGGCAAGCACGCCCTCTTGCCTTGGCCCCGAGTGCAAAGTCCCGAGCGAGCACTCGACTCAGTGCAATGCACCCGGAAGGACGCTCTCGCTCGCCTTTCAAGGAGCGATTACCTACAGCAGAAGCAGCAGAGGCACAAACTGCATGACGAGAAGGGACAACGTAGAACACGTCTCTGTCCTGGCGCATTTTCGTGTGCGATACTTCCCTCCGGGTCTTCGGGCCTTGCGAAGCTCTGTGTACTGCGAGCGCTGCTACTCGCAGCTGAGAAGGACCGTGGAGCTAGCGGCGAATTCGGAGAGCTCTTCGCTGCACTGCGCCGCTCGCAAGCGGCTTCGTTCTTCGCCTTCTGCCGTCCGGCGAGAGCTGAACTCCAGCGGTCAGTTGCAGCTCTGCCCAACAGCGTGTTCTCAGTTTTGCGGGCAAGCACGCCCTCTTGCCTTGGCCCCGAGTGCAAAGTCCCGAGCGAGCACTCGACTCAGTGCAATGCACCCGGAAGGACGCTCTCGCTCGCCTTTCAAGGAGCGATTACCTACAGCAGAAGCAGCAGAGGCACAAACTGCATGACGAGAAGGGACAACGTAGAACACGTCTCTGTCCTGGCGCATTTTCGTGTGCGATACTTCCCTCCGGGTCTTCGGGCCTTGCGAAGCTCTGTGTACTGCGAGCGCTGCTACTCGCAGCTGAGAAGGACCGTGGAGCTAGCGGCGAATTCGGAGAGCTCTTCGCTGCACTGCGCCGCTCGCAAGCGGCTTCGTTCTTCGCCTTCTGCCGTCCGGCGAGAGCTGAACTCCAGCGGTCAGTTGCAGCTCTGCCCAACAGCGTGTTCTCAGTTCTGCGGGCAAGCACGCCCTCTTGCCTTGGCCCCGAGTGCAAAGTCCCGAGCGAGCACTCGACTCAGTGCAATGCACCCGGAAGGACGCTCTCGCTCGTCTTTCAAGGAGCGATTACCTACAGCAGAAGCAGCAGAGGCACAAACTGCATGACGAGAAGGGACAACGTAGAACACGTCTCTGTCCTGGCGCATTTTCGTGTGCGATACTTCCCTCCGGGTCTTCGGGCCTTGCGAAGCTCTGTGTACTGCGAGCGCTGCTACTCGCAGCTGAGAAGGACCGTGGAGCTAGCGGCGAATTCGGAGAGCTCTTCGCTGCACTGCGCCGCTCGCAAGCGGCTTCGTTCTTCGCCTTCTGCCGTCCGGCGAGAGCTGAACTCCAGCGGTCAGTTGCAGCTCTGCCCAACAGCGTGTTCTCAGTTCTGCGGGCAAGCACGCCCTCTTGCCTTGGCCCCGAGTGCAAAGTCCCGAGCGAGCACTCGACTCAGTGCAATGCACCCGGAAGGACGCTCTCGCTCGCCTTTCAAGGAGCGATTCCTAACAGCAGAAGCAGCAGAGGCACAAACTGCATGACGAGAAGGGACAACGTAGAACACGTCTCTGTCCTGGCGCATTTTCGTGTGCGATACTTCCCTCCGGGTCTTCGGGCCTTGCGAAGCTCCGTGTACTGCGAGCGCTGCTACTCGCAGCTGAGAAGGACCGTGGAGCTAGCGGCGAATTCGGAGAGCTCTTCGCTGCACTGCGCCGCTCGCAAGCGGCTTCGTTCTTCGCCTTCTGCCGTCCGGCGAGAGCTGAACTCCAGCGGTCAGTTGCAGCTCTGCCCAACAGCGTGTTCTCAGTTCTGCGGGCAAGCACGCCCTCTTGCCTTGGCCCCGAGTGCAAAGTCCCGAGCGAGCACTCGACTCAGTGCAATGCACCCGGAAGGACGCTCTCGCTCGTCTTTCAAGGAGCGATTACCTACAGCAGAAGCAGCAGAGGCACAAACTGCATGACGAGAAGGGACAACGTAGAACACGTCTCTGTCCTGGCGCATTTTCGTGTGCGATACTTCCCTCCGGGTCTTCGGGCCTTGCGAAGCTCTGTGTACTGCGAGCGCTGCTACTCGCAGCTGAGAAGGACCGTGGAGCTAGCGGCGAATTCGGAGAGCTCTTCGCTGCACTGCGCCGCTCGCAAGCGGCTTCGTTCTTCGCCTTCTGCCGTCCGGCGAGAGCTGAACTCCAGCGGTCAGTTGCAGCTCTGCCCAACAGCGTGTTCTCAGTTCTGCGGGCAAGCACGCCCTCTTGCCTTGGCCCCGAGTGCAAAGTCCCGAGCGAGCACTCGACTCAGTGCAATGCACCCGGAAGGACGCTCTCGCTCGCCTTTCAAGGAGCGATTACCTACAGCAGAAGCAGCAGAGGCACAAACTGCATGACGAGAAGGGACAACGTAGAACACGTCTCTGTCCTGGCGCATTTTCGTGTGCGATACTTCCCTCCGGGTCTTCGGGCCTTGCGAAGCTCTGTGTATTGCGAGCGCTGCTACTCGCAGCTGAGAAGGACCGTGGAGCTAGCGGCGAATTCGGAGAGCTCTTCGCTGCACTGCGCCGCTCGCAAGCGGCTTCGTTCTTCGCCTTCTGCCGTCCGGCGAGAGCTGAACTCCAGCGGTCAGTTGCAGCTCTGCCCAACAGCGTGTTCTCAGTTCTGCGGGCAAGCACGCCCTCTTGCCTTGGCCCCGAGTGCAAAGTCCCGAGCGAGCACTCGACTCAGTGCAATGCACCCGGAAGGACGCTCTCGCTCGCCTTTCAAGGAGCGATTACCTACAGCAGAAGCAGCAGAGGCACAAACTGCATGACGAGAAGGGACAACGTAGAACACGTCTCTGTCCTGGCGCATTTTCGTGTGCGATACTTCCCTCCGGGTCTTCGGGCCTTGCGAAGCTCTGTGTACTGCGAGCCCTGCTACTCGCAGCTGAGAAGGACCGTGGAGCTAGCGGCGAATTCGGAGAGCTCTTCGCTGCACTGCGCCGCTCGCAAGCGGCTTCGTTCTTCGCCTTCTGCCGTCCGGCGAGAGCTGAACTCCAGCGGTCAGTTGCAGCTCTGCCCAACAGCGTGTTCTCAGTTCTGCGGGCAAGCACGCCCTCTTGCCTTGGCCCCGAGTGCAAAGTCCCGAGCGAGCACTCGACTCAGTGCAATGCACCCGGAAGGACGCTCTCGCTCGCCTTTCAAGGAGCGATTACCTACAGCAGAAGCAGCAGAGGCACAAACTGCATGACGAGAAGGGACAACGTAGAACACGTCTCTGTCCTGGCGCATTTTCGTGTGCGATACTTCCCTCCGGGTCTTCGGGCCTTGCGAAGCTCTGTGTATTGCGAGCGCTGCTACTCGCAGCTGAGAAGGACCGTGGAGCTAGCGGCGAATTCGGAGAGCTCTTCGCTGCACTGCGCCGCTCGCAAGCGGCTTCGTTCTTCGCCTTCTGCCGTCCGGCGAGAGCTGAACTCCAGCGGTCAGTTGCAGCTCTGCCCAACAGCGTGTTCTCAGTTCTGCGGGCAAGCACGCCCTCTTGCCTTGGCCCCGAGTGCAAAGTCCCGAGCGAGCACTCGACTCAGTGCAATGCACCCGGAAGGACGCTCTCGCTCGCCTTTCAAGGAGCGATTCCTAACAGCAGAAGCAGCAGAGGCACAAACTGCATGACGAGAAGGGACAACGTAGAACACGTCTCTGTCCTGGCACATTTTCGTGTGCGATACTTCCCTCCGGGTCTTCGGGCCTTGCGAAGCTCTGTGTACTGCGAGCGCTGCTACTCGCAGCTGAGAAGGACCGTGGAGCTAGCGGCGAATTCGGAGAGCTCTTCGCTGCACTGCGCCGCTCGCAAGCGGCTTCGTTCTTCGCCTTCTGCCGTCCGGCGAGAGCTGAACTCCAGCGGTCAGTTGCAGCTCTGCCCAACAGCGTGTTCTCAGTTCTGCGGGCAAGCACGCCCTCTTGCCTTGGCCCCGAGTGCAAAGTCCCGAGCGAGCACTCGACTCAGTGCAATGCACCCGGAAGGACGCTCTCGCTCGTCTTTCAAGGAGCGATTACCTACAGCAGAAGCAGCAGAGGCACAAACTGCATGACGAGAAGGGACAACGTAGAACACGTCTCTGTCCTGGCGCATTTTCGTGTGCGATACTTCCCTCCGGGTCTTCGGGCCTTGCGAAGCTCTGTGTACTGCGAGCGCTGCTACTCGCAGCTGAGAAGGACCGTGGAGCTAGCGGCGAATTCGGAGAGCTCTTCGCTGCACTGCGCCGCTCGCAAGCGGCTTCGTTCTTCGCCTTCTGCCGTCCGGCGAGAGCTGAACTCCAGCGGTCAGTTGCAGCTCTGCCCAACAGCGTGTTCTCAGTTCTGCGGGCAAGCACGCCCTCTTGCCTTGGCCCCGAGTGCAAAGTCCCGAGCGAGCACTCGACTCAGTGCAATGCACCCGGAAGGACGCTCTCGCTCGCCTTTCAAGGAGCGATTCCTAACAGCAGAAGCAGCAGAGGCACAAACTGCATGACGAGAAGGGACAACGTAGAACACGTCTCTGTCCTGGCGCATTTCGTGTGCGATACTTCCCTCCGGGTCTTCGGGCCTTGCGAAGCTCTGTGTACTGCGAGCGCTGCTACTCGCAGCTGAGAAGGACCGTGGAGTTAGCGGCGAATTCGGAGAGCTCTTCGCTGCACTGCGCCGCTCGCAAGCGGCTTCGTTCTTCGCCTTCTGCCGTCCGGCGAGAGCTGAACTCCAGCGGTCAGTTGCAGCTCTGCCCAACAGCGTGTTCTCAGTTCTGCGGGCAAGCACGCCCTCTTGCCTTGGCCCCGAGTGCAAAGTCCCGAGCGAGCACTCGACTCAGTGCAATGCACCCGGAAGGACGCTCTCGCTCGTCTTTCAAGGAGCGATTACCTACAGCAGAAGCAGCAGAGGCACAAACTGCATGACGAGAAGGGACAACGTAGAACACGTCTCTGTCCTGGCGCATTTTCGTGTGCGATACTTCCCTCCGGGTCTTCGGGCCTTGCGAAGCTCTGTGTACTGCGAGCGCTGCTACTCGCAGCTGAGAAGGACCGTGGAGCTAGCGGCGAATTCGGAGAGCTCTTCGCTGCACTGCGCCGCTCGCAAGCGGCTTCGTTCTTCGCCTTCTGCCGTCCGGCGAGAGCTGAACTCCAGCGGTCAGTTGCAGCTCTGCCCAACAGCGTGTTCTCAGTTCTGCGGGCAAGCACGCCCTCTTGCCTTGCCCCGAGTGCAAAGTCCCCAGCGAGCACTCGACTCAGTGCAATGCACCCGGAAGGACGCTCTCGCTCGCCTTTCAAGGAGCGATTCCTAACAGCAGAAGCAGCAGAGGCACAAACTGCATGACGAGAAGGGACAACGTAGAACACGTCTCTGTCCTGGCGCATTTTCGTGTGCGATACTTCCCTCCGGGTCTTCGGGCCTTGCGAAGCTCTGTGTACTGCGAGCGCTGCTACTCGCAGCTGAGAAGGACCGTGGAGCTAGCGGCGAATTCGGAGAGCTCTTCGCTGCACTGCGCCGCTCGCAAGCGGCTTCGTTCTTCGCCTTCTGCCGTCCGGCGAGAGCTGAACTCCAGCGGTCAGTTGCAGCTCTGCCCAACAGCGTGTTCTCAGTTCTGCGGGCAAGCACGCCCTCTTGCCTTGGCCCCGAGTGCAAAGTCCCGAGCGAGCACTCGACTCAGTGCAATGCACCCGGAAGGACGCTCTCGCTCGCCTTTCAAGGAGCGATTACCTACAGCAGAAGCAGCAGAGGCACAAACTGCATGACGAGAAGGGACAACGTAGAACACGTCTCTGTCCTGGCGCATTTTCGTGTGCGATACTTCCCTCCGGGTCTTCGGGCCTTGCGAAGCTCTGTGTACTGCGAGCGCTGCTACTCGCAGCTGAGAAGGACCGTGGAGCTAGCGGCGAATTCGGAGAGCTCCTCGCTGCACTGCGCCGCTCGCAAGCGGCTTCGTTCTTCGCCTTCTGCCGTCCGGCGAGAGCTGAACTCCAGCGGTCAGTTGCAGCTCTGCCCAACAGCGTTGTTCTCAGTTCTGCGGGCAAGCACGCCCTCTTGCCTTGGCCCCGAGTGCAAAGTCCCGAGCGAGCACTCGACTCAGTGCAATGCACCCGGAAGGACGCTCTCGCTCGCCTTTCAAGGAGCGATTACCTACAGCAGAAGCAGCAGAGGCACAAACTGCATGACGAGAAGGGACAACGTAGAACACGTCTCTGTCCTGGCGCATTTTCGTGTGCGATACTTCCCTCCGGGTCTTCGGGCCTTGCGAAGCTCTGTGTACTGCGAGCGCTGCTACTCGCAGCTGAGAAGGACCGTGGAGCTAGCGGCGAATTCGGAGAGCTCTTCGCTGCACTGCGCCGCTCGCAAGCGGCTTCGTTCTTCGCCTTCTGCCGTCCGGCGAGAGCTGAACTCCAGCGGTCAGTTGCAGCTCTGCCCAACAGCGTGTTCTCAGTTCTGCGGGCAAGCACGCCCTCTTGCCTTGGCCCCGAGTGCAAAGTCCCGAGCGAGCACTCGACTCAGTGCAATGCACCCGGAAGGACGCTCTCGCTCGTCTTTCAAGGAGCGATTACCTACAGCAGAAGCAGCAGAGGCACAAACTGCATGACGAGAAGGGACAACGTAGAACACGTCTCTGTCCTGGCGCATTTTCGTGTGCGATACTTCCCTCCGGGTCTTCGGGCCTTGCGAAGCTCTGTGTACTGCGAGCGCTGCTACTCGCAGCTGAGAAGGACCGTGGAGCTAGCGGCGAATTCGGAGAGCTCTTCGCTGCACTGCGCCGCTCGCAAGCGGCTTCGTTCTTCGCCTTCTGCCGTCCGGCGAGAGCTGAACTCCAGCGGTCAGTTGCAGCTCTGCCCAACAGCGTGTTCTCAGTTCTGCGGGCAAGCACGCCCTCTTGCCTTGGCCCCGAGTGCAAAGTCCCGAGCGAGCACTCGACTCAGTGCAATGCACCCGGAAGGACGCTCTCGCTCGCCTTTCAAGGAGCGATTCCTAACAGCAGAAGCAGCAGAGGCACAAACTGCATGACGAGAAGGGACAACGTAGAACACGTCTCTGTCCTGGCGCATTTTCGTGTGCGATACTTCCCTCCGGGTCTTCGGGCCTTGCGAAGCTCTGTGTACTGCGAGCGCTGCTACTCGCAGCTGAGAAGGACCGTGGAGCTAGCGGCGAATTCGGAGAGCTCTTCGCTGCACTGCGCCGCTCGCAAGCGGCTTCGTTCTTCGCCTTCTGCCGTCCGGCGAGAGCTGAACTCCAGCGGTCAGTTGCAGCTCTGCCCAACAGCGTGTTCTCAGTTCTGCGGGCAAGCACGCCCTCTTGCCTTGGCCCCGAGTGCAAAGTCCCGAGCGAGCACTCGACTCAGTGCAATGCACCCGGAAGGACGCTCTCGCTCGCCTTTCAAGGAGCGATTACCTACAGCAGAAGCAGCAGAGGCACAAACTGCATGACGAGAAGGGACAACGTAGAACACGTCTCTGTCCTGGCGCATTTTCGTGTGCGATACTTCCCTCCGGGTCTTCGGGCCTTGCGAAGCTCTGTGTACTGCGAGCGCTGCTACTCGCAGCTGAGAAGGACCGTGGAGCTAGCGGCGAATTCGGAGAGCTCTTCGCTGCACTGCGCCGCTCGCAAGCGGCTTCGTTCTTCGCCTTCTGCCGTCCGGCGAGAGCTGAACTCCAGCGGTCAGTTGCAGCTCTGCCCAACAGCGTGTTTTCAGTTCTGCGGGCAAGCACGCCCTCTTGCCTTGGCCCCGAGTGCAAAGTCCCGAGCGAGCACTCGACTCAGTGCAATGCACCCGGAAGGACGCTCTCGCTCGCCTTTCAAGGAGCGATTCCTAACAGCAGAAGCAGCAGAGGCACAAACTGCATGACGAGAAGGGACAACGTAGAACACGTCTCTGTCCTGGCGCATTTTCGTGTGCGATACTTCCCTCCGGGTCTTCGGCCTTGCGAAGCTCTGTGTACTGCGAGCGCTGCTACTCGCAGCTGAGAAGGACCGTGGAGCTAGCGGCGAATTCGGAGAGCTCTTCGCTGCACTGCGCCGCTCGCAAGCGGCTTCGTTCTTCGCCTTCTGCCGTCCGGCGAGAGCTGAACTCCAGCGGTCAGTTGCAGCTCTGCCCAACAGCGTGTTCTCAGTTCTGCGGGCAAGCACGCCCTCTTGCCTTGGCCCCGAGTGCAAAGTCCCGAGCGAGCACTCGACTCAGTGCAATGCACCCGGAAGGACGCTCTCGCTCGCCTTTCAAGGAGCGATTACCTACAGCAGAAGCAGCAGAGGCACAAACTGCATGACGAGAAGGGACAACGTAGAACACGTCTCTGTCCTGGCGCATTTTCGTGTGCGATACTTCCCTCCGGGTCTTCGGCCTTGCGAAGCTCTGTGTACTGCGAGCCCTGCTACTCGCAGCTGAGAAGGACCGTGGAGCTAGCGGCGAATTCGGAGAGCTCTTCGCTGCACTGCGCCGCTCGCAAGCGGCTTCGTTCTTCGCCTTCTGCCGTCCGGCGAGAGCTGAACTCCAGCGGTCAGTTGCAGCTCTGCCAACAGCGTGTTCTCAGTTCTGCGGGCAAGCACGCCCTCTTGCCTTGGCCCCGAGTGCAAAGTCCCGAGCGAGCACTCGACTCAGTGCAATACACCCGGAAGGACGCTCTCGCTCGTCTTTCAAGGAGCGATTACCTACAGCAGAAGCAGCAGAGGCACAAACTGCATGACGAGAAGGGACAACGTAGAACACGTCTCTGTCCTGGCGCATTTTCGTATGTGCGATACTTCCCTCCGGGTCTAAGGGCCTTGCGAAGCTCTGTGTATTGCGAGCGCTGCTACTCGCAGCTGAGAAGGACCGTGGAGCTAGCGGCGAATTCGGAGAGCTCTTCGCTGCACTGCGCCGCTCGCAAGCGGCTTCGTTCTTCGCCTTCTGCCGTCCGGCGAGAGCTGAACTCCAGCGGTCAGTTGCAGCTCTGCCCAACAGCGTGTTCTCAGTTCTGCGGGCAAGCACGCCCTCTTGCCTTGGCCCCGAGTGCAAAGTCCCGAGCGAGCACTCGACTCAGTGCAATGCACCCGGAAGGACGCTCTCGCTCGCCTTTCAAGGAGCGATTACCTACAGCAGAAGCAGCAGAGGCACAAACTGCATGACGAGAAGGGACAACGTAGAACACGTCTCTGTCCTGGCGCATTTTCGTGTGCGATACTTCCCTCCGGGTCTTCGGGCCTTGCGAAGCTCTGTGTACTGCGAGCCCTGCTACTCGCAGCTGAGAAGGACCGTGGAGCTAGCGGCGAATTCGGAGAGCTCTTCGCTGCACTGCGCCGCTCGCAAGCGGCTTCGTTCTTCGCCTTCTGCCGTCCGGCGAGAGCTGAACTCCAGCGGTCAGTTGCAGCTCTGCCCAACAGCGTGTTCTCAGTTCTGCGGGCAAGCACGCCCTCTTGCTTTGGCCCCGAGTGCAAAGTCCCGAGCGAGCACTCGACTCAGTGCAATGCACCCGGAAGGACGCTCTCGCTCGTCTTTCAAGGAGCGATTACCTACAGCAGAAGCAGCAGAGGCACAAACTGCATGACGAGAAGGGACAACGTAGAACACGTCTCTGTCCTGGCGCATTTTCGTGTGCGATACTTCCCTCCGGGTCTTCGGGCCTTGCGAAGCTCTGTGTACTGCGAGCGCTGCTACTCGCAGCTGAGAAGGACCGTGGAGCTAGCGGCGAATTCGGAGAGCTCTTCGCTGCACTGCGCCGCTCGCAAGCGGCTTCGTTCTTCGCCTTCTGCCGTCCGGCGAGAGCTGAACTCCAGCGGTCAGTTGCAGCTCTGCCCAACAGCGTGTTCTCAGTTCTGCGGGCAAGCACGCCCTCTTGCCTTGGCCCCGAGTGCAAAGTCCCGAGCGAGCACTCGACTCAGTGCAATGCACCCGGAAGGACGCTCTCGCTCGCCTTTCAAGGAGCGATTCCTAACAGCAGAAGCAGCAGAGGCACAAACTGCATGACGAGAAGGACAACGTAGAACACGTCTCTGTCCTGGCGCATTTTCGTGTGCGATACTTCCCTCCGGGTCTTCGGGCCTTGCGAAGCTCTGTGTACTGCGAGCGCTGCTACTCGCAGCTGAGAAGGACCGTGGAGCTAGCGGCGAATTCGGAGAGCTCTTCGCTGCACTGCGCCGCTCGCAAGCGGCTTCGTTCTTCGCCTTCTGCCGTCCGGCGAGAGCTGAACTCCAGCGGTCAGTTGCAGCTCTGCCCAACAGCGTGTTCTCAGTTCTGCGGGCAAGCACGCCCTCTTGCCTTGGCCCCGAGTGCAAAGTCCCGAGCGAGCACTCGACTCAGTGCAATGCACCCGGAAGGACGCTCTCGCTCGTCTTTCAAGGAGCGATTACCTACAGCAGAAGCAGCAGAGGCACAAACTGCATGACGAGAAGGGACAACGTAGAACACGTCTCTGTCCTGGCGCATTTTCGTGTGCGATACTTCCCTCCGGGTCTTCGGGCCTTGCGAAGCTCTGTGTACTGCGAGCGCTGCTACTCGCAGCTGAGAAGGACCGTGGAGCTAGCGGCGAATTCGGAGAGCTCTTCGCTGCACTGCGCCGCTCGCAAGCGGCTTCGTTCTTCGCCTTCTGCCGTCCGGCGAGAGCTGAACTCCAGCGGTCAGTTGCAGCTCTGCCCAACAGCGTGTTCTCAGTTCTGCGGGCAAGCACGCCCTCTTGCCTTGGCCCCGAGTGCAAAGTCCCGAGCGAGCACTCGACTCAGTGCAATGCACCCGGAAGGACGCTCTCGCTCGTCTTTCAAGGAGCGATCCTAACAGCAGAAGCAGCAGAGGCACAAACTGCATGACGAGAAGGGACAACGTAGAACACGTCTCTGTCCTGGCGCATTTTCGTGTGCGATACTTCCCTCCGGGTCTTCGGGCCTTGCGAAGCTCTGTGTACTGCGAGCGCTGCTACTCGCAGCTGAGAAGGACCGTGGAGCTAGCGGCGAATTCGGAGAGCTCTTCGCTGCACTGCGCCGCTCGCAAGCGGCTTCGTTCTTCGCCTTCTGCCGTCCGGCGAGAGCTGAACTCCAGCGGTCAGTTGCAGCTCTGCCCAACAGCGTGTTCTCAGTTCTGCGGGCAAGCACGCCCTCTTGCCTTGGCCCCGAGTGCAAAGTCCCGAGCGAGCACTCGACTCAGTGCAATGCACCCGGAAGGACGCTCTCGCTCGCCTTTCAAGGAGCGATTACCTACAGCAGAAGCAGCAGAGGCACAAACTGCATGACGAGAAGGGACAACGTAGAACACGTCTCTGTCCTGGCGCATTTTCGTGTGCGATACTTCCCTCCGGGTCTTCGGGCCTTGCGAAGCTCTGTGTACTGCGAGCGCTGCTACTCGCAGCTGAGAAGGACCGTGGAGCTAGCGGCGAATTCGGAGAGCTCTTCGCTGCACTGCGCCGCTCGCAAGCGGCTTCGTTCTTCGCCTTCTGCCGTCCGGCGAGAGCTGAACTCCAGCGGTCAGTTGCAGCTCTGCCCAACAGCGTGTTCTCAGTTCTGCGGGCAAGCACGCCCTCTTGCCTTGGCCCCGAGTGCAAAGTCCCGAGCGAGCACTCGACTCAGTGCAATGCACCCGGAAGGACGCTCTCGCTCGCCTTTCAAGGAGCGATTCCTAACAGCAGAAGCAGCAGAGGCACAAACTGCATGACGAGAAGGGACAACGTAGAACACGTCTCTGTCCTGGCGCATTTTCGTGTGCGATACTTCCCTCCGGGTCTTCGGGCCTTGCGAAGCTCTGTGTACTGCGAGCGCTGCTACTCGCAGCTGAGAAGGACCGTGGAGCTAGCGGCGAATTCGGAGAGCTCTTCGCTGCACTGCGCCGCTCGCAAGCGGCTTCGTTCTTCGCCTTCTGCCGTCCGGCGAGAGCTGAACTCCAGCGGTCAGTTGCAGCTCTGCCCAACAGCGTGTTCTCAGTTCTGCGGGCAAGCACGCCCTCTTGCCTTGGCCCCGAGTGCAAAGTCCCCGAGCGAGCACTCGACTCAGTGCAATGCACCCGAAGGACGCTCTCGCTCGTCTTTCAAGGAGCGATTACCTACAGCAGAAGCAGCAGAGGCACAAACTGCATGACGAGAAGGGACAACGTAGAACACGTCTCTGTCCTGGCGCATTTTCGTGTGCGATACTTCCCTCCGGGTCTTCGGGCCTTGCGAAGCTCTGTGTACTGCGAGCCCTGCTACTCGCAGCTGAGAAGGACCGTGGAGCTAGCGGCGAATTCGGAGAGCTCTTCGCTGCACTGCGCCGCTCGCAAGCGGCTTCGTTCTTCGCCTTCTGCCGTCCGGCGAGAGCTGAACTCCAGCGGTCAGTTGCAGCTCTGCCCAACAGCGTGTTCTCAGTTCTGCGGGCAAGCACGCCCTCTTGCCTTGGCCCCGAGTGCAAAGTCCCGAGCGAGCACTCGACTCAGTGCAATGCACCCGGAAGGACGCTCTCGCTCGTCTTTCAAGGAGCGATTCCTAACAGCAGAAGCAGCAGAGGCACAAACTGCATGACGAGAAGGGACAACGTAGAACACGTCTCTGTCCTGGCGCATTTTCGTGTGCGATACTTCCCTCCGGGTCTTCGGGCCTTGCGAAGCTCTGTGTACTGCGAGCGCTGCTACTCGCAGCTGAGAAGGACCGTGGGAGCTAGCGGCGAATTCGGAGAGCTCTTCGCTGCACTGCGCCGCTCGCAAGCGGCTTCGTTCTTCGCCTTCTGCCGTCCGGCGAGAGCTGAACTCCAGCGGTCAGTTGCAGCTCTGCCCAACAGCGTGTTCTCAGTTCTGCGGGCAAGCACGCCCTCTTGCCTTGGCCCCGAGTGCAAAGTCCCGAGCGAGCACTCGACTCAGTGCAATGCACCCGGAAGGACGCTCTCGCTCGTCTTTCAAGGAGCGATTACCTACAGCAGAAGCAGCAGAGGCACAAACTGCATGACGAGAAGGGACAACGTAGAACACGTCTCTGTCCTGGCGCATTTTCGTGTGCGATACTTCCCTCCGGGTCTTCGGCCTTGCGAAGCCCTGTGTACTGCGAGCGCTGCTACTCGCAGCTGAGAAGGACCGTGGAGCTAGCGGCGAATTCGGAGAGCTCTTCGCTGCACTGCGCCGCTCGCAAGCGGCTTCGTTCTTCGCCTTCTGCCGTCCGGCGAGAGCTGAACTCCAGCGGTCAGTTGCAGCTCTGCCCAACAGCGTGTTCTCAGTTCTGCGGGCAAGCACGCCCTCTTGCCTTGGCCCCGAGAGCAAAGTCCCGAGCGAGCACTCGACTCAGTGCAATGCACCCGGAAGGACGCTCTCGCTCGCTCTTTCAAGGAGCGATTCCTAACAGCAGAAGCAGCAGAGGCACAAACTGCATGACGAGAAGGGACAACGTAGAACACGTCTCTGTCCTGGCACATTTTCGTGTGCGATACTTCCCTCGGGTCTTCGGGCCTTGCGAAGCCCTGTGTACTGCGAGCGCTGCTACTCGCAGCTGAGAAGGACCGTGGAGCTAGCGGCGAATTCGGAGAGCTCTTCGCTGCACTGCGCCGCTCGCAAGCGGCTTCGTTCTTCGCCTTCTGCCGTCCGGCGAGAGCTGAACTCCAGCGGTCAGTTGCAGCTCTGCCCAACAGCGTGTTCTCAGTTCTGCGGGCAAGCACGCCCTCTTGCCTTGGCCCCGAGTGCAAAGTCCCGAGCGAGCACTCGACTCAGTGCAATGCACCCGGAAGGACGCTCTCGCTCGTCTTTCAAGGAGCGATTCCTAACAGCAGAAGCAGCAGAGGCACAAACTGCATGACGAGAAGGGACAACGTAGAACACGTCTCTGTCCTGGCGCATTTTCGTGTGCGATACTTCCCTCCGGGTCTTCGGGCCTTGCGAAGCCCTGTGTACTGCGAGCGCTGCTACTCGCAGCTGAGAAGGGACCGTGGAGCTAGCGGCGAATTCGGAGAGCTCTTCGCTGCACTGCGCCGCTCGCAAGCGGCTTCGTTCTTCGCCTTCTGCCGTCCGGCGAGAGCTGAACTCCAGCGGTCAGTTGCAGCTCTGCCCAACAGCGTGTTCTCAGTTCTGCGGGCAAGCACGCCCTCTTGCCTTGGCCCCGAGAGCAAAGTCCCGAGCGAGCACTCGACTCAGTGCAATGCACCCGGAAGGACGCTCTCGCTCGTCTTTCAAGGAGCGATTCCTAAGAGCAGAAGCAGCAGAGGCACAAACTGCATGACGAGAAGGGACAACGTAAACACGTCTCTGTCCTGGCACAATTTCGTGTGCGATACTTCCCTCCGGGTCTTCGGGCCTTGCGAAGCTCCGTGTACTGCGAGCGCTGCTACTCGCAGCTGAGAAGGACCGTGGAGCTAGCGGCGAATTCGGAGAGCTCTTCGCTGCACTGCGCCGCTCGCAAGCGGCTTCGTTCTTCGCCTTCTGCCGTCCGGCGAGAGCTGAACTCCAGCGGTCAGTTGCAGCTCTGCCCAACAGCGTGTTCTCAGTTCTGCGGGCAAGCACGCCCTCTTGCCTTGGCCCCGAGTGCAAAGTCCCGAGCGAGCACTCGACTCAGTGCAATGCACCCGGAAGGACGCTCTCGCTCGTCTTTCAAGGAGCGATTCCTAACAGCAGAAGCAGCAGAGGCACAAACTGCATGACGAGAAGGGACAACGTAGAACACGTCTCTGTCCTGGCACATTTCGTGTGCGATACTTCCCTCCGGGTCTTCGGGCCTTGCGAAGCTCCGTGTACTGCGAGCGCTGCTACTCGCAGCTGAGAAGGACCGTGGAGCTAGCGGCGAATTCGGAGAGCTCTTCGCTGCACTGCGCCGCTCGCAAGCGGCTTCGTTCTTCGCCTTCTGCCGTCCGGCGAGAGCTGAACTCCAGCGGTCAGTTGCAGCTCTGCCCAACAGCGTGTTCTCAGTTCTGCGGGCAAGCACGCCCTCTTGCCTTGGCCCCGAGTGCAAAGTCCCGAGCGAGCACTCGACTCAGTGCAATGCACCCGGAAGGACGCTCTCGCTCGCCTTTCAAGGAGCGATTCCTAACAGCAGAAGCAGCAGAGGCACAAACTGCATGACGAGAAGGGACAACGTAA